>NC_137047.1:25700819-25798319 GCF_032717465.1 Coenobita brevimanus | reverse complement strand
TTCCAATACCCCACACTTAAATCCCTACTTGTCAATTAACCAGTCACTTATAATTCCCAGCACTTACATCCTCACTTCTTAATGTACCTGTCACATGTATTACCAACACTTAAAATATTCACACTTATTATATCCAGCACTTATAACCCCACTACTTTATATACTAGTCACTTACAGTATCCAACACAAAATATTCACACTTCTCAATCCATCAGTCACTTACAATACCCAACACTTACACTTACACTATACACACACTGCAATACCCCCGTCACAGCTGCAATTCTCGTCACCAAGTTTCTCAACATTTTTTTAACATAAATAACATCCTCCCTTACGTCACACTTGATCCCTTTTTACTGCAGCCTTGCATTTCAACTCCTCTCTCTCTCTCTCTCAAAGCAACATTCCTCTTTGATCTCTTGCACCTAAGCATATCACTCCAGCCCTGATTCATTTCATATTATATCCATTCATCACCAGGGTCTCACTATATAAACGTTCTCCACGACCATCTACTTAACATTACTTTAACATATTACACTACAGCACACTTCTACCTATATTCATCTACACTGTACTAACAATACATTATTTTACTTCATACCAATCCATACTCCACTCCAATCCACACCACACACTACTCCTATCCACCTTAATCGATGCCCTTCCATCTCTCGTCCATCCACCTAACATTATTACCTATTATACCAATCCAACCATGTTCAAATCACAAGACAATCATTCCATCCTGTACTCTTCTACATGTGGCACAACCACCCACATCAGTCTTCCTCTTCAACCCATCCCATCACTCAGCATCATAACATCACAGTCCTCCCAGCAAAGGTCGCACCACATCAGTCTTACACTACAATCCTTTCCATAACTCCATATCACAATAATACCACGTCCTCCAAACATCACAGATCCACATCATTCTTACACTACCATCTTCCCATCACTCCACACCATAACCACATCACAGTCCTCCAAACATCACAGCACAACACAGGATGAATTGTACAGACACCTATCCACAACATGAAGGTCATTTATGAAGACCACTAATTTTTGCCTTACGTTCCCATCTTCCCACCACAAGCATAAACACACTAAACACAAAACAACACAAGAAAGGCTGGATTTACGGGTGTCGGATGCACAAGGGTTATAAAGTAAGAACAGTCATTTTAATTTTTCCTCTGTCCCCATCTTGCCAACACAAACAGAAACACAAGCCTCCTCACGACAGATTCGAACAACACTCACCTGATATCGAGGCAGGGAAAGAGCAAGCAGGTAGATGCCTCCAATCACGTGGTAGCCGGTGTCCAAGCAAGCAGGCAGGCGAGCAGGCAACACGTGACCGCCTCAGTGTATATCCAAAACCAAGCACCAACCACACTGACCCAACTGCTTATCTTTTCAATAACACTGATAGATATGCGATAAAAAGCACCGAATTCTAACAAGTTGGCCTAATTTTGTCAGGCTGAAAAACACGTGGGCAGGAGGGTCAGAACCAGTGATAACAAGCGAGGAAAATAAAGTCTATGTATTTTCTTTACAGAGCACCCGTAGCGCCTTTGAACGTGAGGGTTACTGTATGTTTGGAGCACCGGGGATAGAGCACCATGGGAGGTACCACGATCACCAAACACTACCACCACCACTACTGCCAGCGTGCGACTCTTCCCCTCAGAGTGACTCGCCCTGGGGGAAGACTGGCGACTCCCCTCCTCTCACTGCGGGCCGTGAAGCCAGACTGACGACCCCTCATTCTGCGCTCACTCTGTACCCCTCTACCTCTCTCACTCTTACCGTCCCCTGCCTCCTCCCCTCACTTTACCTTTATACTTCTCTCTCTCTCTCTCTCTCTCTCTCTCTCTCTCTCTCTCTCTCTCTCTCTCTCTCTCTCAGGTGAGCTTTATTGAAACTGTTTCCCCCCACTTCATATTTTCCATTTACTCTTGCTTTTCCCCTCCTACCTACCTCCACTTCTATTTCTTATTTTTCCTTCACCTCCCTTACGAGAATCCGATCCCCCCCCCCCTCTCTCTCTCTCTCTCTCTCTCTCTCTCTCTGCTGGGTACGACATTTAATTAGAGTAAAAGCAGGTCATATTGAAAAAGCAAATCATATAAAGACAAAAGCATAACAGACTCAGTATATGTACAGTGTGTTACATGATAAAATTCCGGGTTCATATTTTTACATCCATGGTCAACTAGTGTGTGTGTGTGTGTGTGTGTGTGTGTGTGTGTGTGTGTGTGTGTGTGTGTGTGTGTGTGTGTGTGTGTGTGTGTGTGTGTGTGTGTGTGTGTGTGTGTGTGTGTGTGTGTGTCTTAAAGTTACCTCTGCTTCTTGTTTTTTCTCACGCACTGCTTTCTTTGCCTTCCCTTCCCTTCCCTCCATTCCTAGTCCCCTATTTCTTCACCTCATTCTCCCTCCATTCCCTTCTGTGATTAATTTCATCCTCTTTCTCTCCCTTTTTTCATAACCCTCCCCCCTCCCTCTCTCTCTTACCCCATCTCCCCCTGTTCGTCACTGCTGTTGCTGCTATTGTGTCCCTGTTTACTGCTTCTCACGTCACTTCACTCTTTAGTCTCTCTCTCTCTCTCTCTCTCCGTTTCCCCTCACTTTACTTTCGCTCTCCATTCTTATTCTGCTTCCTCTCCTCCTCGCTTCCCTCCACTTTTATCTTGACTTTTTCCCATTCCACCTATTGGTGCTTGGTATCCGTCCTCCTTTTCAGTATGCATATATGTGTATGCACGCATGAATGCATGCATGTATGTATGTATTTATGTGTGTGTGGGGGTGTGTGGGGGTGTGTATATATATATATATATATATATATATATATATATATATATATATATATATAGATAGATAGATAGATAGATAGATAGATATACTCGTATATAAAATCTGTTATAATTGTTCTTTTCCCTTCCTTATCGTCTTTCTCTCTCTCTCTCTCTCGCTCGCTCGCTCGCTCTTCAAGCCTATTTCTCTGCCCATCTGTTTGTCTCTTGCTTTCCTTTGCTTTTATCGCTTATCATTTTTCTTCTATTTTCTTCCCTTTACATCCACTCCTCTTTCATCAACTCCCTCCCTTCTTCCTCTCCTCAGACCTCTTCCATCATTCCTTTTATTCTTTCCCCTTCATGTTTCTCACCTCCTCTCCCTCCCTCCCTCCCTCGCCCTTTTCTCCTCCCCCTTGAGCCCTCCCTCACTGTCTCCCTCAATTCATTCCCCTCTCCTCTCACTCTCACTTCCATTCACAGATTTAAGGTTATATTTCTCTCCCTTTGGTTCCCTGTCATTCTTCTTTTATCACTTATTCAACCCCTTTCTTTCATACCTCTTTTGCTAGTGGGTTTGTCTGTCTGTGTCTGCCTTTGTGTCCGTGTAGCTGTCTTTCTGCGTCAGTCTCTGTGTCTGTCTCTCTGTCTTTCTATTTCATTATCCTCTATCCTTTACTCTCCTTGTTTCACTTCCTCTCAGCTCCTTTTCATATTAATTTTCCTCTTTCCTGACTAAGCTTTCCTCCACAGCATTCACCTTGTCAACTCTCAACCTGGAACTCATTATCTTCCTCTAATCATTTTTATTTATTTATATATTTACTTATTTCGTAACCTACCCTTTTCTCCTGTCCTGCATCTATCTCCTCATCCTAATCGACGTTTCTTCTTATCTACCAAAAGTCTACTCTCCGTGTTTTAGCAAATGTCATAATCCCTGCCCATCCCCTTCTCTTCTTACACTTATCTTACAATATCCCATCCTCTTACTTTTCTACTTCAGCCTCACGGCTTTCTGTGCACAATGGTTGTTCTACTTCGTTCTTCGTCGTTTTCATCTCTCTCTCTCTCTCTCTGATCATCATCATCATCATTAATCATACCTTCTCCTACATCTGCATTACAGATTCCCATTCCTATTCCAATTATTCTTCTTTCTCCATATTCCTGTCCTCACTGACCTCCATTTTAGCACACCCTTTCATCCCTCCATATCATCTCCTTCCCCTTCCCCGTCTACATTTTCCCTTGTAGTTCAGCCACTCATGTTTTAAATTAATCAGCCTCTATTGACGCTCATCATTTATCTCCATTATCCTAATCTTTTCCCTATCTTGGTCAGTCCTTTCGCAACCTAGCCATTTATTTTTGCTTTCCCTTTCTGTACGATCAAGTCTCACTAATTTCGTTCTTTTCTTGCTATCCTTCCCCTTTGATATCACTTCTAGCCAATCTTTTACCTAGGTGGAGAGGGTACAGTTCAGCCAGGCCCTACGGCAACTTTGTCCTTATACATCATCACATCTTATTGCCCACCTCATCTAGTTGGCCTATATTTCTCCTAGTCCACTCCTCCAAACCCACAATTCCCCTAGCCCACTCCTTCAAACCCACCCTTCCCCTAGCACACACCTTCAAACCCACCCTTCCCCTAGCCCACTCCTTCAAACCCACCCTTCCCCTAGCCCATCCTTCTTGTAGCTCACTCCTCCTTCTTAAACGTAAACACCAGAATCCCCAACGCAACATGAACGTCACGATCGACCTTGTTCCAGTCTTTTTTTCGTCTGCTTTAAATCCTCTCCTTTCTTCCCTTGCATTATCTCTGACACTGTGAGTACCGTGATGTCTCTTTCATTTCATTCTTACTAATTTCGATCATATTAATTTTGGGCAGAATCTCACTCTCTTACCGTCTTTTATGGCTACTACCACTTCTGGCTTTCTATCCATCTTCCTTCTTTTCGTTCTAGCTTCATTCATCTTCCCCTCCTGTTCTCCGGCTCCAAACTTTTCCCGTTCCCCTCTCCCTCCCCCTTCTGCCTCTCCAACCTTTGCTCTCACACCCTTCTCTTTTTTCCCCTCCTTTCATTTTTTTTTTTTTTCATTTCATTCCTCTCCTCCCTTCTTTTCGAATATACCTTCTCCTCTTTTTGTCGTCCCTTTTTCCAATTCTCATTTCTTCTTTCCATCCATCCGACCATTTCTCCTTTTTTTTTTTTTTTTTTTCCGTATAGGCTTTCTCTCTCTTCTCTATTCCAGCATCGTTCCTCTTTCTCCTTACTCACACTTCCCATCTTCCTTCATTCTCTTCCATCCTCCTCCCCTCCCTCTTCCTTTTTGTTTATTTCATTTTATTATTATTATTTTTTTTTAACAGCTTGCCCTGCATCTTGGGTTCCTCCCATTACCATATCTCCTACCTTTCTCCCTTTTTTATACTCCTTGCATTCACTTCTCCACTTTATCTCCTCCCTTTCCATGTTCTGTCCTCTTTCCATTTTCCTGATTGCTTTCCATTATATATATCTTTAATTCATCATTTTTCTTCCTTTCAGCCTTCCTCCTTCATCCTCTCGTTCCAATTAATTTTTCTTCCTTTTTTTTATTATTACAGACCAACCTTCCTTGCTGCTCTCTCTATTTCTCCTCTCCCCATTTACTTCCCTATTCTCCCCCCACTTCCAATCTTCCTTCTATCAATTGTGAGTTTTATATCTTCACTTTTCATTTTCCTTCTTTCCAACTTTCCACTCGACAGTTCTCATTCCTCCTAACATTTCTCAAATCCCCTCGTTCTCTGTCTAGTTTATCCCAGTAATCCTCCATCCTTCCCGCCTTTCCCCTTTCCATTCCATCTTCTTTATATCATATTTTCCTTCTCTCCCTTCTCTTCCCCCTTTCCATCCTTTACACTCCCTCTTTCCTTCTTCCAACTTTCCATTTCTTTCTCTCTCTCTCACTCCACTGCCCCCACACCACAACTCCCTCCCCTCCCCTTCCGGGCCAAACCCCACGCCAACGATATAACCGGAGGGACATCGCAAACCGCCGATATTCCTGACGTCATACCACCTCCCGTATTTATAAAGCATGCTAGGGTTATGCTGCGTTTAAGATTATTTGTACATGCATTCTCATCACTCCCATAGCTCCCAAATACATTAACCAAATTAAAACGAGTGACAAGACACGAAAAGAAAAATAAATATCTGGGAAAATAGTTAATTCTTGTGGAGGAAACTTGTTTATATTGTAAACTGACTTAAGATCCTTTTTAAGTTTTCCTCCCAGAATCGCGTGAAGCACCCACATCTCCCTATTCATAAAGGGTCTCAGGTATCTCACTTGAAATTATTAACTACTTGAATCATTTTGTTGCATCGTGTTTTTCAAGTTGTCACTCTGGTTTGGCTGTGAAGTGTTTAATGGTTGTTTGGGTGAGGATGAAAGTATAAACAATTCCAGACACGACTTCTCCGGGAATTTATAAACACTCTCCCAGCAGATTTCCACAGCCACCACCTCCGCCGCCGCCACCACCGCATAAGAAACGTAACCCTTTTCCGGACAATGAAGGTTCGAGGCGATGTTATGGATTTTGTGCAGTAGACGTGAACCCTGATAGATAACTTCGAAAACAAATTGTTCCACTGCTTGCATTTTCTTCCACTGAAATATATATATAAAAAAAAGTGTCAGTATGAAGGAAAGTGATACGTGATTCCGTTTACGTAGCGCCGGCCTCTCCCGCCATCCTCTCGGGGCGGATTCAAGCGAAATTACCTTCCTGATCAAAGTGTGGAAGGGTGGGTTTGTGATCAGGGTGATGGGATGGGATTGCGGGAAAGATGGTGTGTGTGGTTAGTGTTGTGTGGTTAGTGTTTTGTGGTGGTGGTGGTGGTGATTGTGGTGCTGGTGGTTTAAGGTGATGATGGTGGCGGTGGTCGGGTTATGTTCGTGTCTATATGTGACATCAATGAAATTACTATGATTTTAACGATTTGCTGATGTTGATGGCTGTGTGTCAAGTTGATGGTGGTGTTGACTGTAGAACTAAAGGATGATAACAACTGACTGACTGGCACTGGTGACCTGTGCTGCTGCTGTTGATGGTAATTGTCGAGCTGGTGTTTAAGCTAATGATGATGAACTACCTGGTTATGGGGAAGGAGTTATGCTGATACTGGCTGGTTAAATGTGATACTGGTACTGTGTATTGTTGGTGATGGTGACAGCTGGATGGTGGTGGTGGTTTATGTGAATGATGGCTGTAGTTGTTGTGACTTTTGTTGATGATTATGGCCGTAGTATTAGTGACTGTGGTGCTGGTGAACTACACTGTTTTGATGGTAGCTGTGGCGCTGGTGGAATACAGTTACGATGA
Source organism: Coenobita brevimanus (assembly GCF_032717465.1). Taxonomy (NCBI): domain Eukaryota; kingdom Metazoa; phylum Arthropoda; class Malacostraca; order Decapoda; family Coenobitidae; genus Coenobita; species Coenobita brevimanus. The sequence goes on along the minus strand of NC_137047.1, from coordinate 25,791,119 downwards.
TGGCTGTGGTGTGAGGACCTGTGCTGATACTGAAGCTGAAACTGCCATATGCAAAGCGCTTGCCGGATGGATCCAATAATTGTGTTTGCTTAGTTTACACCGGTGTGTAGGTAGTCATTTGGCAAAAATTTTCGAGCTTCATTGCAAAGCACAAAATGGGTTTAGGACGATGAAAAATTGCATTGCCAGGTGTGCCAGACGTTTCTTTTCAGTTTGGTAAGAAAAAAAAATTGATTTTCTAAATATGAAAAAAATGGTGCCGGGGCCGGCCACTGGGTCCCGACGATTTCCGGACCAACGGCCACTGAGGGGTTTCAATCCCCCACTCAGCCCAGGGCCTTTGACCGATTTTGATGAAAAACAATAGGCTTCCAGGGTTTATCGATATCTACCTTCTAACTTTTTTTCTGAACGACTGGCGCAAAACTGTGACCAGTAAAGTGCAGACAAACAAAGAGACAAGCATTAGGAACTGACCAACATGCTTGCCGAATCTTTCCATTCCTGCAAGCAACAAGAGGTGCTGAAGGGAGGTGCAGTACTGGTATGAGTGACTAATGTTCCCGTCTTGTGTTAATGGTAATAATTGTCAAGTTCCTGATGTGCTGAATATGAGTGTGCAAATATCTTACTGAAACCACGATTACGCAAAAATCTACCCACCATCCCCTCCCCCTCTCTCAGCCTGTCGTTTCATTTATAACCATTACATTCAGTTAACGTTAAACAATATTTGCCTAGCTCTGAGAAACCCCCGTGGCACAAAGGATAAAAACTACATCGGTAAAAGCTCTGGGTAAGAACTGACATCTATATTTTACGCCAACTTGCGCCACAGGATTTGATTTAGCTCACAGTAACCAACCGCTGCCAAGTGTTTCACTAAATATGTTTTGATGTTAATACATTTCATAACGAAAACTGAAGTACAAATCACGGGTATCCTGTTTTTTCTTCTTCTTCTTCTTCTTCTTCTCCTCTCTCTCTCTCTCTCTCTCTCTCTCTCAATGAAAAGCCATCCTAAAGTAGAGCTTGCAAGAGACACAAGCCACAAATCACGAGGAGTCACCTATAGGAAAATCTGACCTACATACCTGTATATAAAAACCATCCCACAATCACCACAAAAACCAAAAGACCGGAACGCCACGATCCACGCACAAAACCAAAAATCCAAACATGCAAGTCACCTCCCAAACGCCCTCCCCCCCACTCCCCCCACCCTTCCTCCCCTGCTCTCCCCTCTCTTCCTACCTCTCTCTCCCCCCTCTCTCCTCTCCTATAATTCTCCCCGTCCTTCCTCTCCCCCATCCCACCCCCTCCCCAATCGCGACCCCACCGAAAAAATGATTGGAGTTTCCTTCACTGTTTTATTACGCCAATACTAAAAAAAATAATAATAAAAATATGCACATACAGTTCCCCCCAAAAAATGTCAACTCCATCCCCCCATCAATCAACCGTGTACTCTATATTATAAATTTTTCGCAAAATGTCCTTCGGCAATTACCCGCGCGACCTCGATATTTTGCCGGGACCATAACGTTCGCGCTGATGCATAAGTTGGCGTCGTGATATTTTGGCGCTACCTAAAACGTTTGCCCTAATGTGAAAATTGGTGGGACGGATATTTTGGGTTTTGTTATTGCCGTGTGGAGAAGAGGGAGGAAGCGAGGGGGAAATTTGCACAGATTTACCCCCTCCTCTCCCCTCCCCTCCCTCGTTTCCCCCTCCTTTATTTTCTCTCCCCTCTCCTCCCTCCCTCTTCACTCCCTCCCACCTCCTTGCCTGTAATAGTTTTCCGATAAGGAAGAAGTGTGTGTGTGTGTGTGTGTGTGTGTGTGTGTGTGTGTGTGTGTGTGTGTGTGTGTGTGTGTGTGTGTGTGTGTGTGTGTGTGTGTGTGTGTGTGTGTGAGAGAGAGAGAGAGAGAGAGAGAGAGAGAGAGAGAGAGATGAAGGGAGGGCGGGTAGAAGTGAGGGGGAGACACAGAAATGAATAAATGACGAAACATGAAAAGTATTGGAGAGCATAAACAAAGATTTCAAGGTGGAAGATCATGTTGGAAGGGCAGAATGAAAAGGGAGTATGATGGAGGGCGAATGATAAGGGAAACGTGACAGGAGGAAAATGGTTTGGGAGAAAAGGAAGGGAGGATATTCATTCAGGGGAGGGGCGGGAGTGGGAAGATGGGAAGGAAATTGGGTGGGAGGGACGGAAAGGAGGCTTCTAAGGTGTAGGAGACAGGTAAATGGATAGTGTGGGAGGGCACAAGGAATACTAAAGAAAAGGATTATGGATAAGAAAGATAGTGGAAGCAAAAGAAATAGAAGTAAAAATTGCTAGTTTGCCCTTACTATTTTGGACTACAGGATCCTAGCCCCGGACCCCTACACTTCACAGGCTTAACCCCTTCACGACAACGACACCTTGGTTTAGTTTACCCATAATACCTCCAGATGATTTCACAAAAGCTGGGGAAAAACTCGATCTGAAGAAGTTAATAAAGGCTGTATCTTACCAATGAAGGTCTACGTCTCTCATACGGCTTTTTAATTTTCTTACCCTGCGATAAGATTTAATAATTGGGTAGTTATTTTCCCACATCTCAACTTCGACGTCAGTATCCCATTTGCCTGAATTGCTTTCGAAAATTCTGAAATACCGGCACATATTTTAACAGGATATATACTGAGGAAATTTGCATGACCAGACAACACTTTTTCAACACATGCTTACTAGAGTTACGTGTTCCATTTGCAGGATTAGCGTACATAAAATCCTTTCCATTTAATCTTGCTACCATATAAAATCCACATCAGGGTTCATAATGATGATGTATTAAACAAGCATACTTATAAAACGTTATTCTGTATACTACTGACACTGTGGTATTGTTGTTAACCCTTTGGACGGCTATGGCTTCTCAAATATGAATGATATCGTCAAGCGGTATACAAAAAATACATCTAAGTAACACCCTCCCCTCAACAGGATTAACTTCCATAAAGTGTATAAACTAATATGGTGACACTAACACTTTTCCCTGTGCTTTTAGGTTCATTACTCAGTCTGTGTCATTACTTACCTACAGCGGGAAATGTTTCTCCTCTAACGGCTTGCTAATTTACGGACCGCAGAGCAGGTTGGGGCGGCAGGAGGTAATGTGTGTGTGGTAATGTTTCAGGAGGGTATTGGAAGTACAGTAGGTGGCTGGAGATCCCCTGCCTTGCACTGCACTGGTGATGGTAATGCGTAAAGTGCAAAGTGATAATCGTCTGTTGCAGTGTTGGCAGTTATGGTCTCCAAACAATATAATATCGTTCAATTTAAGAAAAAAAATTTCGAACTGAACAGATTAGACAAAATATTAGATACAGCCTTCACTAAACCATTCTGTACGAGATAGCCTAAAATCGAAAAATAAATCAATAAATAAAGATAAAATCGTCTTCAGGTGGCAATGTACAGGTTAATATATACGTCACAGTTTAGGGCTCAATTAGGGTGGGCAAGAAATGATAAACTACACTTCTCTTTAGCAACCTTCACCTCTGACATGCTAATATAAACTCTCCGGCTCGTACGACTCACTCTAAGCTGGATATTGTAGTCCTGAATGCTAGAGTTATGCCGACCATGAGACGGTTAATAAAACATGGGGCAAGGGGGAAATGATAGCGAACCACGCGCCACCTGAGCGGCCTTCACCTCTGACATTACAGTATTAATTTCACTGGATTTACTCTAGGCAGTCCGGGCGAACGTGATGAGATTTTTTTTCCCCCCATTTTTCTACTGGATTTTTGCCCGACTGCGGCTTACGGTCTTCACTTCCATCCATCGATTTGTGAACTTAAAAAATTTCGTACCATTTCAATAACACCCACTTACATGATAATCTAGTCACAGCCAGACGATTTTCTTCTGCTAAGCCTCTCATGTTAAAGGGGGTTAGAAATAATGCCCATTCACCCAGATGATATTATCCAGTTTAAAGGAAGACCTACTGGAATGAAGGGGCTGATAAAATGAAAACACGCCTAGAAAAGCAAAAACTAGTGGAACATAAGCTACCTCATAATCAACCCCTTAAACACGATCACTGTCTTATATTTCATTCTTGCTACCTCCTGACGATTTTATTTTACTTGGGAAGGACTCAATGTGGGCCTCAAGTTCTATGTCTTCTCTGCCCTTCATAAAATCGTGAGGGTAGCAAAAACAAAATAAATTACGTCATCATGTTGAAGAGATGAAACCATGAGAGAACAAGAATACAATATACCAAAACTAATACCAGTGATGTACATACCAGGAACGCGATACACGATAATTAACACAAGGGCTAACATACATAACGTGAACACAAATGCACCAGAATAAACAGCGGCAATAACACAGAGAGTACAATACAGCAGCAGACACTACCAGTAACATCACATATGGAAATAATACAAAACAAAATGGTAGGGAAACACATGAGAGCCTCAGGAGATTAGATATGAGTATATTAACATGGAAGAAAAAAAGTGAAAAAAATAAAGAGGGAGAGATGATGGCAATATGCTATACTAAAAATACGAACAAAATGAGGATGTAAAATGTACGAAAACCTGAATAATATACTGGGCTGATATAAGCGAAATGAAGCATTATAAGGATGGAAAAATATGAGCATATTAAAAGCTGAGAGAGAGAGAGAGAGAGAGAGAGAGAGAGAGAGAGAGAGAGAGAGAGAGAGAGAGAGAGAGAGAGAGAGAGAGAGAGAGAGAGAGAGAGAGAGAGAGATTTTCTTTTTGCAAACGGGCAGCCTACTCAACTATGCACGTGCGTGCACACACACACACACACACACACACACACACACACACACACACACACACTAATCAGAACACGACTCTACTTTTCACCTCACTTGGCTTTGATTACTCTCTCTCTCTCTCTCATTCCGAAGCATCAGTCTCCCTACATACCGTATATCATCTATTTCCTTATCTACCAAACTCACTATTTCTCGTCTATCTGCAATGAATATCACTAAGTCCATCAGTTTACATCCGTCTATCTACTTGTCTCTCTATATTCCTAAGTCTTCAATATTCTTACCTCGCCATCTATCAAGGGATTACTGGTACTTTGTTTTTTCGCTCTCCATACTCATTTTCCTCTCTTTTATACATGATATCCATCGGCTTATCAATCCATCTACCCGTCTCTCTGTCTAGGTTTTTCCTCATGCATCTCCTCGGGTTATCGACTAGACAAGCCATTCATTGAGGTTTAGCTTCCATCCTACACGCCATAGATATGATCACACACTTCCACATGACACCGTTTTGGCGTTAATACTCCCCGTCCACAATGAATACATGCTAAGGGTGTCTCGTTCAGGACTGATGTAATGCCATTAGCGAGGATGTTTTAACATGGCTATTGCACAGAAACTTAGATTTTTAACCCATTTGCGCCCAGTGTCCTCAGTATAGGACGAAACTGGGCATTTCCAAAAGTTAATAAAGAAGTGAAACCCGGGGTAGGGACCTATGAGATTCACGACTACGAACCGATAGACGGAGGGCAGTACGCTTGGTAATCTTCCAGCACAATCCCTCACACAGGAACCCTAGGTGATAATGGGTTTAACTACTCTCCCAGGAGGTGATGGATACGTGTTCTTTCGGCCAGCAAAGCATTCCTTTATCACTTGACTACAATCTCACCCCCCTACACACAAAAAAAATATATACTTCCAAGTGCTCTTCCTGAAAATCAAAGGTAACCACAACAAGAATGCCGCGAAGCTACTCTTACTTCTTACTGCCGCCAATCCATGCCCGTCACCCTTATAAATACGTGTATCATACACCTGCAAAATTTCCACACAGGTAATATTTTGTAGCTTAGAGTTGCTTGTAAGTTTCCCGGCTCATACAATATTCCGATAAATGTCCAGGAGTTTGGTTTAAATTAGTCACATGCAAGTTCCACCAAGTTTTAATAATCCTGACCACACGCGACCACCCGCATCTACACGCACACGTGCACACGCACACACGCACACGCACGCACACACACACACACACACACACACACACACACACACACACACACACACACACTACATATTCGTAAGTATACTCACTAATTATGCAAATACACATGTATACTATACAATTAACTAAGTATAAAATCAAAACACAGTGATTACCTTGTCCTTTATTCTCACACACACACACACACACACACACACACACACACACATACACACACACACACAACCAATCTCACTACCATTACCATAACCAACCTCAGTTATTCAGCGTCCGGGCGTACTATACAAGCCAATCAGACAATATAATAACACTGCCAGTAATACCCCTAAAGCAATTACCGTAATTACCATTCTAGCCATTAACAACATTATCATCAATTACCATTATTGTCATTGCCACCACTGCCTCAACCATTAGCGCTCCCATCCCTCCAGTAAGCGTCATTACTGTCACCACAACCATTATGTACCAACATTACCATCACAACCATTACCACCACTATCAGCACGACCATCAACAGTGCCACCACCACTACTACTATAAATCACCAAACACCAAAAATCGGCATACCAACCATCACTACCAATACCACCATTAACACAGCATCAACATACCGAAATCACCACAGACGCCGCCACAACCAACAGTACCATCAACATTATCGCTATTATTTGCCAACACTACCACATTACCCACACAGCCACCTCGCCACAACTGCCACAAATACCCATCGACCACAACTTCTGTCACAATTACCCTTACTGCCACAATTACCACACTGCCGCAATGACCACACTGCCGCAATGACCACACTGCCACAATGACCACACTGCCACAATGACCACACTGCCACAATGACCACACAACCACAAATACCACACTGCCGCAATTACCCCACTGTCACAATTACCATACTACCACAATTACCACACTGCCACAATTACCTCACTGCCACAATTACCACCACTACCACAACTACTACCACTTTCACAACTACCACAATTACCACACTACCACAGTTACCATGACGGCCACAATTACCTCCACTGCCACAGCTACCACAATTACCTCCACTGCCACTTGCCACAATTACCACCATCCCTCCCACAGTCCTCTCGCCACACCTAGCACCGTCCTGGGGCTCCTGGTGGCAATGAGGGTCGTGTGCCTATCTGCCCTTTATCTGGGCCTGAGAGTGGGTCCTACCGAGACTAGACATTTAAAGTGCCTATCTTACCCTGTGCATACCTTACCCTGTGCATACCTTACCCTGTGCATACATTACCCTGTGCATACACCTTATCCTGTACATACATTACCCTGTGCATACATTACCCTGTGCATACATTACCCTGTGCATACACCTTATCCTGTACATACATTACCCTGTGCATACATTACTCTGTGCATACATTACCCTGTGCATACATTACCCTGAGCATTTAATACCCTGTGCATATATTTCCCTGTGCATACGTTACCCTTTGCATATATTTCCCTTTGCTGTGCTGGGGCAATTTAATCTCTTGAATTCGTGTGACGTACTTATTAGCTTACTCCAGGTGTTGTCAGGTGAATTTAGGGAAGGCCTCATATTCCAAGGGAAATAAGGGCACATCTAACCCTGCCAGTTCCATCCTAAGCTGAACAAAATCACAAGTAGATGGCAAGAACAACAAGAAAAAAAAAATAAAGAACTACCCCCACTGAAAGAGTAAATAGTCTGATGATATTAATTAAAGTTTCTAAATTCCACCAGACCCATCGACACAAGAACATCCCCACTATGACCACCACACCGATCCTGAATGAGACAGCTCTAACATGTACTCAGTATGGAAGATTGGTATTAGCGTTGAAGCAGTGAGGTGTGAAGGTGTGGGGCAGGTGTGAAGACTGCTTGGCCTCAGGGAACGGACGGTAAAATCAATGCACAAACTCTATAAAGAACAAAAACTTCCTCAGCTGGACAATGGGTGGGAATGAGAGTGGTGTCCCTTGGCTCCACATATCAACAGCCCTCCAGAGATCGTCAGACAAAGCCGGAACATGCCTGGTACAGCTGACCGCCTATGTATGGTATGTACAGGTCACATCCACACCACCCTCCCTACACAGAGGTCGTACCTACCCCCATAACCATCTCCGTAACTACCACAATCACCACAAGCACGCCCTTCGATTAGGCTACCGCTTAAGCTTCATCGCTGAGGGTACGTTTCAATCGAACTCGTCACATACGGCTTCTGTGTATTAGGAATCGGCAGAAAAAAAAATTACTACGGTACTGCTTAAATGAACTAGCCGGTACTGCAGAATCCATTGCAATCTGGTCAGTAAAGTAAACTTGGGATATCAATTGTAATCCAAGAATGTGTAATGAAAATACTCTAATAATAATAATAATAATAATAATAATAATAAACAGTGTGCTCACCGCCTGGGCTATATCGATCCACGGGGAAGCTGATGAAATATATCAATCAATCAATCAATCAATCAATCATTTCCTGTGGCACCCTCGGGGATGCATAGGGGGGGGGGATGAAATATATAACGAAAGAAAAAACTGTATCATGAGGACAACAAGCAAGAATAAGGATAAACACCGGGAAATATTTAGGGGGGAGGGAGGGAAGGAGGATAATGAGAGGCAGAGAGTGACGGAGAGAAGGCAGGGGAGCAGATACTGGAGAGAAGGGAGGGAGGAGAAATGTAATGAAAGAAGGGGAGAGGAAAAGAAAGAATCAGTGAAAGGGAAGGGAGACACATGAGAAGAAAGTAAGGGAAACAATGAAGAAAGGAAATTGAAGAAATGGAAAGAGGGAAGGGGAGAAGGTAATAATCGAAAAGGGAATCAAATAAAAAGGGGAATATAAGGAGTGAGAGGTTAGGAAGGGGAATGAAAAAGATAAGCGGAGAAAGGGAGGGAAAGAAGGAGCAAGGAGAATGGGAGGGAGAGGTGGGTGCTGGAAAGGTAAAAATAAACAGACTAAGAAATGGAGGAGGAGAAGGAAATGAGGCAATAAACACGGGGGAAGACAGGTAGTGCGAGGAGAGGGTAAAATGAGTAGCAGGAATGGTGGGGAAGAGAATGGGAAGAGGAGATGATGGGACAGGGAAATGAGAAATGCAAGAAGTGAATTAGATGAGGGCAGATAAGAATAAATATCACTGGAGACGAAAAACAGAGGAATTACATAGGGAAGGGGATATGCAAAGGGAGGATAAGGAAGAAAAAAAAACATGAAGAGAGATCGAAGGAAATAAAGGGGATGGATTAGGATACGGGAAATGCTGAGAGAGAGAGAGAGAGAGAGAGAGAGAGAGAGAGAGAGAGAGAGAGAGAGAGAGAGAGAGAGAGAGAGAGAGAGAGAGAGAGAGAGAGAGAGAGAGAGAGAGAGAGAGAGAGAGAGAGAGAGAGAGAGAGAGAGAAGTATGACAGAAAATAATGAAAGAAGTCAAGTATGAGAGACTACGGGGAAAGGAAGAATACAAAAGAGAGAACGGAGGGAGAGTGAGATGGGGATTACAGGAATGGAGGGAAATACTCGTAAAGGATGAGAGGGAGGGAGGAAGATAGGAAAGGAGAGAACAGGGAGGGACTAGAAGAGAAAGGAGATAATGGGAGGAGAAGACTGAGGGACGCAGGAGGAGAAGAAAGGAGGAAAGCGAGATGAAAATGAAAAAAAGGGAGGATCTGAGTAGGAAGGGGAAGGAAGAAAAAGTGAACAGGGAGGGAAAGGACGAAAGGGATTAGAAGTGAAAGGAGATGAAAGAACAGGAGCAAGGAAGAGGAGAAAAGGGAGAGCTATAAAAAAGGAGAAAGGGGAGAACAAGGAGGCAAAGGGAGAAAGGGATCAGAAGAGAGGAGAGACATAAAGGGAAGGAAGGAGAGAAGATGCAGGGAAGGAGGGGTGGTGGGAGAGGGAGGTAAGTTTAGAGCCTAATTAAGGAATTTCATTACATTGAACGAGGCGTCTGCAGACCGGCCATTACCCTGCTTGTGTCCTGCTTGTGGGGATGATAGTGGTGGTTGGTGGTGGTGGCAGTGGTAGGTGAAAGCAGTGGTGGTGGTGGTGGTGGTTGTGGTGGTGGTGGCAGTTGTTGATGGTGGTGGTGGTGGTAGTTCGGTTAGTGGTGGTGGCTGCTGGTAGTTGTGGCCAATGGTGGTGGACGTGGTGGTGGCTGTGGTTGTGAGGGTAGCAGTGACTGAAGGTAGTGGTAGTTGTGCGTGCTGGTGGTGGCTGTTGTTGCTGCTGGTAATGGTGAAGGTAGCTGTGGTGGTGTTCTAGCTGATGGTGAAGATCTTGTGGCTGGTAGTGGTTGATGACTGTAGCTGGTGGTGGTGACTTGTGATGGATTTAGCTGATGGTGATGGTCGTTGTGGTTGGTTGTGGTAGCGGTAGTTGTGGTGGATGGCGGCAGATGAGATGATGGTGGCTGCTCTGGTTGATAGTGATGGTTGTTGTGCATGGAACTGGCTGTTATGGGGTTGGTGGTTGTTCAAGCTGATGATGGTGGTCAATGTAACGGAAGGTGAAAGTGTTGTGGTAGTAGTTGTGGCTGATGGTGTTGCTGTGAGAGATGGTGTTGTGCCTACATTTATAGTGATGGTCGATGTAGTTGATTATAAAAACAAAGTTGACGTGAGGTTGATGGTTAACTGTGGTCGCTGTGGTTGGTGGAGGTGGTTGTGGTGTTGGCTGTGGTTTGAGAAATGGTAGTTGTGGTAGGTGGTGGTTGGTGTCGTGGCTGGTGAAGGTCACTGCATTTACTAGTGACAGTTGTGGACGTGGTTATGGTTAGTGATAGGTGAGGCTGCTAGTAGTTGTTCTGACTGATGGATGTGGTAGTTGTGTTTGGTCGATGGTTGTAGTTGTGGGTCGTGGTTGTGGATGCTGCTGGAGCTTGTAAAGGGTAGGCTGATGTCTGTAGGCAATCTGGTTAATGGGGATGGTTTGGATAGATGGTTAAGGAGTTGGGTGGTGGTGGGGTAGCGATCGTGGTTTTATACAGCAGCGCTAGTGTGGCTGTGGTGTTAGCTGTGTTGCTTTTAAAAAGTCATAGCTGTGATAGTTTTAAACACTGATAGCTGTGGTGGTGGCTTTATATAGTGACATTAGTTGTGGTGAATGTGACCCGCCGTGGTGGCTGTAGTCACTGGATAATCGCTGTTGTGGTATGGTAACTGTCGTGGTGGTGGTGGTGGGGGTGGGGGTGGGGGTGGGGGGGTGGGGGTGGCAGTTCTGGTTTAGTGTTGTTGTCTCTGGGCAATAACAGCTGCGGTAATTGTGTGGTACTGGTATTGGAGACTATGTTCGCTGCAGTAGATGTGTTCATTATGGCCAGGCAAAGTAGGCTGTGCTGGATTTGGCTACAGTCGGGTAATTATAGTAATCTCTATAATCGATCGAGTAATTTCAAACAAGCAATTATCGTCTGCCACTTGAAATAGATTATCGGTAATTTTCCACATTAATTGTTTTCAGTTTTTTTCATTTCTTTTTACTTACGTACTGTGACCAAAGTTAATGTCTACGGCACTGCAAATGAACACCAACAACTTATCTGTAGAGTTCATTGTGTTTGTTCCACCTCACGTTTGTCTGTAGAGATCGACCATTACATTCCTGATCATTTTCCTAGCACGCCTCAAATATGAAAATTACGGTAGTTTTGTATATCCTGAAGGTACGACAACAATAAATATGTTACAGAAGTCTGAGGCCAAGCAATCTACTTTAGTGGGAGGTTACAGTGCTATCTAATGCACATGATCAAAGATGACCTGGGGTTGTCGATTATGTAAGATTGTGCTAAGGGTGAAGATCGGCTTCGTAATTTTCATGCTCCGGACTAAGGCACTCTAGCATCGGGCCTCAGCACCTGAAAGGAATGCAATGGGACTGACCTTCGCCATTGCAAACGTTAAGAAACACAGGGGCTGCGGACACAAAAACAGCAACTCTATGTACGGTGCGTTAAAGACCATGGCCTCAAAGTACTTTTTATTTTTTATGCTGGCTGAGCTAAATCTCTTACCTCAAATTTAATAACAGAGAAAGGCAAACATTCACACACAATCTTATTTACCTTGGGGATTTTCCATAATGAAAGAGCTGATGATGATTGTCAGACTACAGCTAAAAAGAAGGGAATATTAGTGCTTGTTTGTATACTGACTCTTCGATGCGCTGCCCACACACACTCCCACCTACGATACCTGTTCACCGCTTCACTGCCACGACGTATTTTAGTTTAATTTCGCTATTACTGACGATTTTATTCGGCCTTGAGGAAGCGTCAAGCCCATAATAACTCCTACAAACACTGCCATCACATCACTCCGATTACATTTTTTTTATACACTTTCAGACGATTTTTTTCCTGCATAACGACGATTTAAGTAATCCCTTAATTACTACAGTCCTTTTCCCATTAGCTTGGCCCAGACTTTTGCCCTGCTGCAGCTAAAATTACAAACCACAAGTGACGGAAAAGAGACAATACTATGGCTCTACATCCTTTACATAGCACTTCTTCTTGACTAGCAACATATTCTCGTGTTAATTTCTTGCTCAAGTGGAAAGATAGCAATTTTAGGTCAAGTTAAGAGTACAAACAGTATAGCTATCCTTACGAAGTTGAATACCTTTGTGTGGAGGTGGGAAGACAGACATATAAAAGACACCCTCGTGGGGAAAGGATTAACGTTGCCTAAGCGCCGTACGTAATCGCTAATCTGGCTAATTGCGTTACGTGGACAAGCGCTGTTAGTACGTAAATCGGCCGCTTTGGATTGCTCGTTTATGATTACGTACTGTGGCCGGCTGGGTGATGAGGCTTAATGAAATGGGTGAAAGAGAGGACGCAGTAGAAAAGGAGGGACAAGGTGTGTGTGTGTGTGTGTGTGTGTGTGTGTGTGTGTGTGTGTGTGTGTGTGTGTGTGTGTGTGTGTGTGTGTGTGTGTGTGTGTGTGTGTGTGTGTGTGTGTGTGTGTGTGTGTGTGTGTGTGAGAGAGAGAGAGAGAGAGAGAGAGAGAGAGAGAGAGAGAGAGAGACCTTTACACTTTTATTTCAGAGAGACCTTTACACTTTTATTTCAGACTAGATAGAGAGACCTTTACACTTTTATTTCAGACTCAAACAGTATTCGTCTGCAGAACAATTTACAATAATTAACACATATCTAACAATGACAAAAGCAAAAATTACGGAATTAAGACCGAATTTTTGGTCTTAAAAAAATGAAACGTTAAGGCAGAATATTATTTTACTCTCGATCAGTGTAGAAAAATGTATTAATATGGAACGCATGTTAACACTGATAAAAAGGGTACGTGAACAAAATATAGACAGTTCAAGAGAAAACTAGAAACTGTGAATTTTGGCCACAACCTCGAGCCAAGGTTGGTCTAATCCCTCCAACTTCCAGCACACGGCACACACATGAATTATTTTACATTATATTGGGACTGCGTGAGTTACTAAAAGGTGAATTCCCAGCTCCCTCTTTATGGTATGTATTTATATATGTATACCCAGACACCATACATATATTAGTTATGATAAATTGTTAGCATTAGAAGTAAAACAAGTGACTGTGGCAGGGACAGCAACTGCAGAGGTAATGTTTCCAGCCAGGACCAACTGCACTGATAATGTTCCCAGCAAGAATAAGACGACCAGATAACAAGAAATTTACCCCGATAAGAACGACAATGGTAGCTGTGACAATAAGACTGCCAATAATGGTTAGAGATATAACAGCACTGAAGGGGATGTTACAAGGCATACAAAGCAGGGGTAGATAATACACCGTCGTAGTTAAGAGTTCCTAAATACACAGGGGTTATGAATGAGGCTGCTTTCCAACAATTTCAAAGCGCCTCCAATGCAATGGTTAATTTTAGCAAGACATTATAAGGTTTTAATAATTTGGAAAAAAAGAATCATTTACCGAAACGTGTATAAACTGTAGTAACTGAGGTGAACAGAGCAGAACTAACAACTATGACTGGTGGCACTGTTTTGAAATGTTAGTGATAATGGTGATAAAGGTACGTGAAGTGGTGAGAACAATGGTGATGGTGGCGATGATGACGGCATGTATGGTGACAGCAGTGGTAATGGTGGTGATAATGGTGGCAAATATGATGACAACAACGGTGATGGTGGTGATAATGGCAGCAACAGAGGTAAGGGCAATGGTGCTGGTGGTGATAATGGTAGCAATGGTGGTGACAGCAATGGTGACGGTGGCACGGTATGGTGATGGTGGCAATACAAGCAGCAATACTGTAATGGTGATAGCAACAGTCACAGCGTGGTAATGGTAGCGACAGTGTTACGTTAATAACACTGATCATATTGACCACAAGGTAATGCATGTAATGGTGGTGATAATTCTCGCACTGATTATAATGTCAGCAAAGGTAAACATAAACTATGACTGTGCTGAAAATAAGAGCATTGATGATGGTGATATAATATTGATAGTGGTGATAACAATAGCACAGGTTGTGGTGATCGCAACAGTTAATGGTGATAATGGTAGTAACGGTGGTGAAAGCAACGGTGAACGTGGCTGTAATGCAGAACCGTAACTCACACCTCCAATAAGAACATTACAAGCAGGTGGTGCATGATAAGTGAGGGGCCAAAATGAGAAAGAGCAGGAAAAGGGGAAGGGAAAAAAGCGGAAAAAGGAGTGAAGCGTGGAAAGGAAGGAGAGAAACAGAAGAAGAGGCAAGGGAAAAGATGAAAGAAAGTGATGAAGGAGGAAAGAGTAAGTTAAATGAGGATAAGGATAAGGAAGAGATATGGTAAAGAACAGAAGAAAGGAAGACCACGAAAAGATGTTTGCATACACACAGATAAGAGCCTGTCGGTGAGCATAAACAAATGAAAACATATATAAAGAGGGAAGAAAGGTAGGGAATGCAGAGATTAAAAGGGGAAAACTGAGAAGCTGCCTCAGTAATGATGCTAATTAACACAATTACAGAGAATGAAGCCATAACAAAATCAAATATAACAGTTTATATATAAGAAAAGTAAATGTAACAAAACTAAAGGAGACTAAGCAATGAAAAAAAAAAAAAAAAAGGGGCGAACAAAGAAGGATTAATAAGAAAAACATAGGGAGTTTTACTAAAGTACCTTGCGTGTGAAACTCGTTAGGGAGCTACATTGAAACAACATATGGGCTTTGATATAGTGAAACACCTTGCTTGTGGTAAGTGTTAGGGTGTGACTGATGAACAAAATTAATAGCTCCTAGAGATGTCCTGCATGTAAAAAGAAGTGTAAAGAGATTATGACCATGAGAAAGAACACTAAGGAAGGAAGGACCATATAAAAATAAGAAGTTAAAATAATACGTTAAAATATATTCCGTAAAGAATAACAAGGAAGCGGGGGAGGAGGGAAGAAGTGGTGAAAGTGGCGGCAAGAGGAAAGACGCAAAGATGTGTTCAGGTGTAAGATGAGAAGAAAAATGAGATAGATGGTGAATAAGAGAGAAATCCGACACGAAGGGAATTAATACATAGGAGCCTAGGCAAGGGAAAAAAAGGAAAGAGGATAAAAATTAGACTAAAAAGGGGTCATAATGATGTAAGTGAGAAGAAAGAAAGACACGACTGCAAAAGATAGAAGAAAAGAAGCGAAGGGGGAAAAGACTTCAGCGTAGGGTGGAAAGGACCATCTCTAGGAATAACAGAAGAAAACTGGAGAGTCTGCAACACTGGTTGGTCTCACTATGTTCAGGGCAAGTGGCCAACGAGTTCATGCTGGCCTTAATGGGTTCTTGGTATATGTTCACCGAGTTCATACTGACCTGAACGTGTTCATGGAAAATGTTCGAGTCCATATGAGTTCATACTGGCTTCAACGCGTTCAAAGCAACTTTTCGTGGAACTCAGGTTTGCCTCGGTGTAATCAAGGTAAATGTTTAACGAGTTCACCACCTGAGAGACTTTCAAGGGTAGACCGCCACAGAAGTCCAGCAAACACAAACTGCAAAGAGTGCCATATTGTGGACAGCAACTGAAGGCTTCGTAGCAATTCTCCTAAGCGATTATTTTGTATATTGCACCTTGAACATTCTCTTGCACGCTTTTATATCCTTTCAACCCCTTAGCACAATGACATATTTTCTTATTTTATTCTCTCCATCAGCAGAGGAAGAATCTATTGTACTGAAGAGGTTAATTAAGGATATAACAACCCCTTAAAAATCTCTCCCCAGGTTTGCAAGAAGTCGTCTGGAATTAGAAAGCACGAACGAAAAATAAATGTGTAATCGGAGTGAAGGGGTTAATATCTACACAGTTTGCAGAGAGAGAGAGAGAGAGAGAGAGAGAGAGAGAGAGAGAGAGAGAGAGAGAGAGAGAGAGAGAGAGAGAGAGAGAGAGAATACTGAGGTGTAATGTGCAGAAGAGATCACTAACGAAAAGGCGCAACGAAATCTCCACGGCAACTAGAACATCACATCCCCAGTTCACATCCCCAAAGCATTAAATCATCTTATTATTGAGGCTTCTTGCTTAGTAAAACTCAGTAGAAAAATATTGGTAAATTTCATACACGTAAAGGACTCGTATTTTCAGGTCAAGAGTTCAAAGTCGTATTACTTGGGCATCTGGATTTCACTGGATAGCTGTTGTGTCTTATGGTATGGAAGTACTTTATCTGTTCAGTAATAATGGATAAGAGAGAGAGAGAGAGAGAGAGAGAGAGAGAGAGAGAGAGAGAGAGAGAGAGAGAGAGAGAGAGAGAGAGAGCAATTAGGAGGAGGGAAATGCGAAGGACGAGGCTAATTGAGGTGATCACAGAGGAGAGGAAATGAGATGCAAAGTGAGGGAAAGAGAGAGGGTTAGGAGAAAAAGGAATCAAGCTAAAACGAGAAGAAAGAGGAGACGACGAAAGTGGGAAGGAAAAGGAGAAAGAGGTGACAGAGAAAAGAGAGGAGACGAGACAAAAGAAAAAAATACTGGAAAGGAGACAGAAAGGATGGGAAAAGAGTGATGGAAAAAAGAGGAAAAGAAATTTCGGAGGTGAAATGATGAAGCAGGCGATGAAAGGAAAGAGGAAATGTGAGAGTTAAAGAGGGAATAAAATGGAAAGCAAAGACGACGAGGTAAGAGGGATGGAGAGAGAAAGCGAGACAAAGGAACTAAGAGGAGAACGAAACTGGACGAGAAGAGAAAAACATGAAAAAAGAAGTACCGACAGAGAGATACAGTAGATGAGAGAAGAGATGAGGAGAGACCAGAGGAGTGAAGAAGAGGAAGGATAAATACGAAGAGACTTTAGGATTTATTTTTTAATACTTCAGACTCTGGATATAAGCTAGGCAGTCCGTTCCCTTAGTACCGGCAGTTCTCCTATTTGACACACACCTTCACTTGCCAACATCTGCGGCGCTTATACAGGTACCACCGTCCATACTGAATACACACACACACACATACCTGGGCCGTCTCATACAGGGCTGACGTGAGAGAATTTGCGACGGTGCTTTTATAGCATTAAGTAACTGTTTCTTATGACATGTCGGTAAGCAGAGGGGAGAGAGCGGAGACGAGAAAGGAATGGTGGAGGGGGGAAAAAACCTGAGGGAAGAGCGGAGCACTGAGGAGATGGGCTGACGACAGGAGAGGGAACGAAAGAGGAGGAGAGGACAGGAAGCGAAGGATGAGAAGAGACATCAGGAGAAGGAGAGCAGAATGGAAAACGAGGAGGGAGAAAAAATATAAAAAGGGCGGAAAAGAGAAAAGGGGAGGGAGAAAGAACATGAGCCTAGAGGAAAAAAGAAGAGGAAATAAGGAAAAAAAAGAGAAGAGAAACCAAGAGGAGAGGGAGAGAAAGGGAGAGCGGAATGGAGTGAGGAAGGCAAAAAGAGCAGAGTGGAAAAGACACTATATATGGGACGAGAACAGAGGAGGAAAAGAGAGGAGAGAGGATGAAGAGGACGCAGAGAAGAACTGAAAACAAAAGTAAATATTCTCGTCAGGCACATCAGTAGCATTAAGTTCTCCTCGGTAAACACATCACCTGCTCTCTATGTCGCACACTCGAATTACATCCTTCCCTTCTCTCTCTCATGCCTCACTCAGCGGTTCTCTCTCCTTTATGATTCTGTTTCAGCCTCTCTCTCTCTCTCTCTCTCTCTCTCTCTCTCTCTCTCTCTCTCTCTCTCACACACACACACACACACACACACAAACACTTCTTTATTTTCCCCATTCCTTTCTTTCCCCACAGTCAATTCCCCGTTAATAAAATCCTACACGAAAAAAACATAATCCAGCTGTGACCTTTCGCATTCAATGTCTGGCGTCTGTCTGGTGTTTGGATGGAGGTGTTTGTCGTCTGGATGTTGCTGTCTGTCTGTCTCTTCTGTCTAGCTGCTGTCAGTCTGTTTTTCGCCTGTCTGCTGTGTTTTTCGTATATCATGCTGCTTAATATGTCTTTCTGTTTGCTTTTTGTTGTATGTATGAATGTATGTATGTATGTCATTGTCTGCTGTTTGTTTTATGTATGTATGTATGTATGATGTAATGATGTATGTTTGTATATGTCACCAACCCGCCTGCTTGTTTTTCTGTCCGCTGTTTGAATGTATGTATTATGCTGATATGTATTTTTTTTTTTCTTTTTTTTTTGCGTGTCCGACTTCTGGGCAAAGGCTTCAGTGCCTATTCCCAAGTCCCACTGGTCCTTCTTGGGGACCAGTAGTCCTCCTACATCTCCACATGTCACCACTTCGGCGCTAACATCCATCATCCACATTGAATACATGCTAGGGCTGTCTCATACAGGACTGGTGTTCTGGTATTAGCGGGGGTACTTTTATGACATGTCGGCGGGTCATCTGGTAGATCAGGAAAGTCTGCTTGTTATGAAATTCAAATCCTTAAACTCTTCCCTGACCCAGCCGGGTTTCGAACCTGGGTCCATTAGGACTGCAGGCCGTCTCTCTACCGATTCTGCCACCGCCTCTGTCGCCAGTCTGTATGTTTGTTGTCTGTCTTTCTGCTGTTTTTGTGCATGTAAGTCTCTGTCCATTTCTCTCTCTCTGTCTCTGTCTCTCTCTCTCTCTCACTCTCTCCATGTTGTTTGTCCGGCGTCTGTCTGGCTTCCTGACCTATTTTTCGATCGTGTGTGTGTGTGTGTGTGTGTGTGTGTGTGTGTGTGTGTGTGTGTGTGTGTGTGTGTGTGTGTGTGTGTGTGTGTGTGTGTGTGTGTGTGTGTGTGTGTGTGTGTGTGTGTGTGTGTGTGTGTGTGTCGCTCTCAAACAGGCACGACAGTCCACGTAGATTTGCACGAATCTTGGTGACTATTTTTTAGAAGATGCTTTGATGTACAGCTTTAGCATTTTCCCTTTATCCATTCTCACTCTTTCTCCTCTATGTATTCTATTCATCTGTCCTTTCTACACACTATTTGTCTTTCTCTCCTCATCTTCTCCGTCCTTATTCTTTCATCCATCTGTCCTTTCTTTACACTTTCTGTCTTTCTCTCTTCATCTTTTCCGTCCTTATTCTATCCTCTCTTCCATCTGTCCTTTCTATGAACTATTTGTCTTTCTCCCCTCAACCTTTTCCGTCCTCAGTCTTTCCTTTCATCCACCTGTCCTTTCTTTACACCATTTGTCTTTCCTCTTTTCCGTCCTCAATCTCTCCTCTCTTCCATTTACAGTTTCCATCCCTCTCCTTATTCCCCCCACAACACTTCCTCCTTCCTCGCTTTTCTTCAGCCCTCTCATTTCAATCTACTTTTAATTCTCGGGTTCGCTCCCTCTCAGCCTCTCGTTTCTTCTTTGATAAATTACCAACAGCAAATCGTTCAAAATGTAAAATCCCCGTCTTCAATGCGCATACGCCTGATTTTCCTTAAGTACCACAAACCCGTGTTATTCTTCTCTGATGGTTCCTTTCCTCTACAGACTGCACAGTGTGTGTGTGTGTGTGTGTGTGTGTGTGTGTGTGTGTGTGTGTGTGTGTGTGTGTGTGTGTGTGTGTGTGTGTGTGTGTGTGTGTGTGTGTGTGTGTGTGTGTGTGTGTGTGTGTGTGTGTGTGTGTGTGTGTGTGTGTGTGTGTGTGTGTGTGGCTTTGGGAACTGGGTTAGCTTGAAGTGAACTAATGAAGGGAAATAATCACTTCAACAGGCCTCCTCTTCCTGCATAGTTATTATTACCGTATTATTATTATTATTTTTATTATTATTATCATCTATCTATCTATCTATTGCCAGACGCCTCAATCCCGTTTGGGATGGCCACAAACAAATCGGTTCCAAGTCGCCCTGTCTCCCGCCATTTCACTGCCCCGCTCCCAACTCACACCCCCCTGTCTCATATACCTCTCCACCCCATCCCTCCATCTCATCCTCGGCCTCCCCCTCCCTCTTCCACCCTCCACCTCACTCACATACACTCTCTTCGTCAGTCTTTCACCCTCCATCCTCTCCACATGGCCAAACCACCTCAGTGTGTTCCTCATAACACTTCCTATCACATCCACATCCACACCACAACGCTCCTTTATATCCTCATTCGTCAGCCTGTCTCTCCATGTGACTCCACAGGCTCCTCTTAAATAACTCATTTCCACTGCTCTCACTCTTGACTTGTGTCCTTCCAACAACGTCCAAGCTTCACTTCCATACGTTAGAGTTGGTATCACAATACTGTCACGTAGTAACTTTTTCACTTCCATGCTCACTTCCCTGTTTCTTATCACTGCTTTCAAAGAACCAGCAACCTTCCTTCCCTGCTGTACCCTTTCAAGCACTTCACCCTCCAAACCTCCATCCTTACTCATCACACTACCAAAGTACTTAAACGTACTCACATTTTCCAATTCCTCACCATCCAACCTCGCTATACATTCACTGACTTCACCTCTCTCAAAGACCATCACTTTACTCTTCCCTACATTCACCTTTAGATTCCGTTTCTTACACACTCTCCCAAACTCATCCACCAAGCCTTATTTTCATTATTATTATTATTATAATCATCAAATATTATTACTTTGCTATCATCTTATATGTCTATATTTCCTACAACAAGGAATACTTGCACTAGATACACTTATATTCAGTCAATCTTTCTCAGTCTTATGCACCATGCCTAAATAATATAACAATCTTCACAGTCTTTGCAAATGGTAACTACGTCCTTAACGAAATCTTATATTTGTGTGTGTGTGTGTGTGTGTGTGTGTGTGAGAGAGAGAGAGAGAGAGAGAGAGAGAGAGAGAGAGAGAGAGAGAGAGAGAGAGAGAGAGAGAGAGAGAGAGAGAGAGAGAGAGAGAGACCATTCAACAAGAGCGGCCTTTTCTAACTTAAAACCTTTTGAAATATTACGCATGAAAAAGGACGATTTTGGACATAATGGATTTAACGCCTGGGGCTACTAAGTAATGAAATGCAATTCTAGCCCTTTCCAGTTCGCCTGCTTATCACAACAGCGCGTTTGTTCTAACCTGTCGAAGATCCCAAACTACTTTCAGTTCTGTTGGCGGTCAAGTACTTCATAACTAAGGATCCACTTCGTTAGTTAAGTTACGGAAATGACCTAGTTCCGTCACGTGAGAACAAGCCGACTGCAACTACTTTGGCATGCTCTCATTTGATTTGGCAAGATTGATGGCGTAAACTTCATTAACTGTACTCTTAGCCATGACCTAGTCTTGGGCTACCAGGAGACAAACAACAGTGATAAAAGCCGCATAGTTGCTGGCACAGGAAACTTTCGTAAAACTTCATCCATAATTATTTTAGTTGCATCTTACGACACCTTACTGTGTATTACGACAACTTTTGTCAGTATTAAAAACATACACACATGCAACAGTATATAGTCTTCCAAAAACCCTCTATAGCAAGGAAGGATTTTCTACGAAGTCTGCCATGAGACCGGGAATATGACTCAAAGCAAAAGCATATCTAAACACAACTCCTTAAGGCCCTTCTACACATCAGTACATAACTCTGGTGTCCGAACACGCTATTCATCAATTCATCAGTCTCGCAGGTGAGTGGTGAAACACGTTATTGAGTATGTGTGTCATAAGTAAGGATGGTGCCTCAATTCATCATGTCATTTTTTCACGAATGTCCATTACCATACTCCAACACTGCAAGTTCCCTAAGATCGTGTGGACGGGCCTACACCAACTCAACATTTCCAACCCCTCCACAGTGTTCTCATCCTGCAACTCACCTTTCAACCCGATGGCGTATACTGCATTAATTCTAGCGACTATTAAATCACCTTATCCAGCTTAAGCGTGACTTTTCGAACAGGAGGAATTATTTAACGGGAGTACATATATAAATATCCCTCTCTTCTAATCCCATTTCTTGTGTATATTTCTTCCACGTTTCTCACATTTTCCTCATCCTTCCATCTCCACCCCTCTCTCTCCGTTCATATATACTGTATACTCACTAAACCCATCACCACCAGACATAATTCCGAAGATGAATAATATAAACTGGTGGTAGCAACCACAAACTGAAATATTTCGTCATCGTAGTAAGGCTTCACTACTAACCATAGATTATCCAGATTTTTAAAAAATCAATAAACTGATCAATACTCACCCACCAGCCACGAAACGTCATCTCTCACCTGTGGTAAAAGAGAAAAAAATAATATCAGCTGTACAATTCGTGCATATAAATAACACAATATCAAATATCAACACAACAATGCACTAAGACGGTGACAGAAGATATATCACTCGGTACGTGTACATAAAGAAGGGGCTACATTACTATAGGCGGCTCTTCTGAATGAGTCACAGAGGAACTTTGTATTTTAAATGCTTCAATGAAGTTTTACCTTCCTTTCCTCTCTCCACGTCACCCATCTAACCTCCCTTTACCTTTTACCTCACCATTATCCAGGCATGGAAGGTGACATTTGGAAAGTTATAAAGCAGAGGTTTATAATATACTTTCCTCCATTATTTCTGTTTATCATTCGAGGGCAAAGAGAAAGTGTGAAAGAAAGAACCACCACATGATACAGCCACTGCCACTTAGTTCTGAAGTAACTACCAATATAAGCCCATCTCTGTAGCTGGACTGGTGAAAGCACAGCAAAAGCCACCCTAGCACATACTGATAAGTCTGATACCCATCCGCCAGCCCAGTGCAAAGTGTTTGCTTGACTTTCAGCGGGGGTAGGAGGATACTGCACAAGGGGTTGGTTAGTCACCATAAACTCGAGGGCAAGTTTCTTGAACATTCTCCTCCCACTAAGCTCTTAGGCGATGGAAGGCACCGGAATCCGGTGACCGGACCTGTGACGGTACTCCAAGTCCCTTTCACTATCTTAGCCTGCCAATGACATGCGATGGTACCAATGACATCATATCTCTTGGCTCTTCCCACTATGATCAGCCAATGGGTGGTTCCAACACTCAAGATGTCACTCTTTAAGCTTCACCCACTACGTCCACACACACACACACACACACACACACACACACGTTGTGTGTGTGTGTGTGTGTGTGTGTGTGTGTGTGTGTGTGTGTGTGTGTGTGTGTGTGTGTGTACTTAGTATTGCACTGCTGTTGTAAAAAATTTTACAAAAAATTCAGATGCTTGTTTAAAACACATAAAAATTACTGGCGTATGTAAGTTCATGAAAATTAATGTGCTAACAAAGTATTACACCATTTCCTGAGAAATATCCTTCATAACCTACGAACGTGTACCAAGCATAAACAGACGTCCTGACAGAGAATATGGATGGCATGTTACAGCATCAGCTCTTAATGCTGATGCCGGAGAAAAGCGATAAAATTTTAGCCTTTGCATTAACAAGCAACAAAATCGCCGTCGGTATACTGTATAGGCTGGCATGTGCGAGGCGAGGGAAGGTCAAACAGGGCTCCACTACTAATCCCTATCCGTGACGATAAGCGGGGCGGCATTACCCTGTGGTGCCAGGTGATGTCCTTAAGCGGATTACTGCACCTGGACGGACTGGGCAGGGGAAGGGATGGCTGTGTTTGTGTCCGGGTGGGAAAGCTAAGTGTGTTTGTTGAGATTAAGTGTACCTGGTTACTTGGGGTGAGTGGATGCGAAGCGAGAGTATAATTATGTTGGTGGGTAGTGTGAGGATGGGGAGAATAGGTGGTTGGGGGTGGGGAGTGTTGGTGGATGAGAGAGAAATGACAGTGAGTGAGTACATAAGTGCAGATCGGATGAATATGAGGCGAGATTGTCGAGTGAGTGAATGGAAGGTGAAGGGAATGAGTATGCCGGTGTGGGGGAGTGATAGAAAATGTGAGCATGTGGTGTAAGTGGGAGGCCGAATGTGGGAGAATGAGACGAGTGATTATGTGGGTGTGGGAGGGTGTGGGCCATAATATGTTTTGCGGAAGGGTGATGAGAATGAGTATGTATAGTACGGGAATATGGCGGAGTGAGTATGTGGGTATAGGAGGGTGGGAGAAATGTGTATGTGAGTTTGGAGTAAGAGTGCGTGGCGACGGGTTAGGGATGAACGTCTGGAGGATGTGTGTGTGTGTGTGTGTGTGTGTGTGTGTGTGTGTGTGTGTGTGTGTGTGTGTGTGTGTGTGTGTGTGTGTGTCGGGATGGGGGGGGGACAGAGTGAGGGGGGTAGAATACTGTGGTCGAGAGTGTACCTGTGTGGGGGAAAAGATAGGTCAGAACAGAGGTATTTATCGGGGACAAGTGTGCAAGCGTGTAAGAAAAACTAATACGTGTGTGGAAGTGGATGTGCATAAGTAAAGGTGTGAAGCGAATACGAAATGAGTGTGTAATTGAATAAGTGGAAAATGAGTGTATGAGTGATTGTGAGGAAGATAAGTGTGAGAGTGCATGTATCGGAGTGTGAAAGTGAAGGAAAAATACAAAAGAGTGTGGAAAATAAGTGTGCAAGTGAACCATGACGTTGCAAGTGAGTGTGAGTGGGAGATATGATAATCAGGGGATGAATATGCGAGTGAGTGTGTAGGGTAAGGTGCGGGAAGGATTGTGTTAAAAAAAAAAAAAAAAAAAAAAAAAAAAAGAGAGAGAGAGAGAGAAAAAGTAAAAAGGAAAGCAAACAGCAACAGACTTGTTGGTCCTTTCGTGGGTAATTGGTACGGAGAGGGTTATAACTAAAAAAAAAAAACTATTCTATCAGCTAGACAATGACAAAAAAGCAGGAAGGCTCCCTCCCACCACCCATCAAACCCTCCAGCCGAAGTTGGCAGGAAATGGTAAGAAGGACAACCATGCAACATTGAAAAGTTGTAATGGAAATTTCATAGGAAAGAGGGGCAACAAATCTTATTCTGCACTATCTAACCAAAATGGAAATCAACATTATGTCAGCATTATTTACCAATGATGCTCTGCGAATTCTATCATCCAGGCTCAGAAAAAAGAAAAAAGTTATATACACTAATGACATGTATTTTTCAGGACTGAACATACTAAGCTGGGGGTTAAAAGATATTCTTATCCATGCGAATGTTTTTTTTTTAAGTTAGTACTCTATCACAGTTTACTACATTAAAGGGATGTTTGTTGCATATATTTACAACTATAGTAAAGAAGAAATGCTTAGCTTCGGGTGACTGAAATCGTTTGCCGATAATTTTATGCCCATTACCTTGCCGATAATTTTATGCCCATTACCTCTGGTATAATTTGAGCAATCAGCTGTGAAGCATTTATCGATGGCCATATTATCGTGCCTTTTGAATATTTTCAATACTCGAATTAAATCTCATAACCTGCGTTTAGTTAAGGAAAAGAGATTCAGGGCTTCTAAACGCTCCTCGTACGGTTTATTTCTCAAACAAGTTTATCATCTTTGTCGCCCTTCGCTGTATTCTCTCAAGTATGCATGAAAAGGGTAGAGCGTGCGCTTGGCGAGGAGGAAAAGGGGGATGTAGGGTTATGTAGGGATGAGTGCATGTGGGAAGCGAATGCGTAGGCATGTGGGAGGCGAATGTGTATGCATGTGACAGCCACACAGTATATACACATAGACTGAAATACTAGATAGCTGAAAACGATAAATTACAGAATGGAAAGTGGTACATTTGAAACTAAAAACATTTCACCCAGATCAAGAAAGCATTACACCGCCAGATTAAAAAACAAAATCCAACTAAATAAATAACAAGCTATCGGTTAAGTTGCACAAAGTAACATAATGCAACAGAAGACAAAGTTGCTGTACACTACTAAAATACTGTATGATACGGTGTTCCAGTACATTGGCAGTCAGATTAGAAGGCAGGATTGTAAGTTCACAAGTTTACTTCCTTATGGTCCCAACTTTTCATTTTATCTGAGCTTACGCCAAAAGATTTTATTATGCTAAGATTGAGTCACAGAAACCTAAAAGAACGAAATTTGTAACACCCCAGAAAGGCAAAATACTAACTAAAGATTTCAGTTTCCAGTAAAATTGCGAAGGGAGAAGTGAAGGCGGCCCGAGAGCTGCAATACATACCACACCGCCTTTCATTTTCCTCTGGGCCGCCTCAATTCTCTTCCCCACTGCGGCACCATTGTGGCTGAACAAACAGTTTTCCTTGAGGGACAGGCTTACTGCCACTGAACTTCATTCAGCTTACAAAATGACCAAATATCAGTGAGGTAATTTTACATCAGCGGTCCGAGTAAACAGTTTTACTTGAATTTATGAATAGGACAGCAGGTACCTACTTATAAAGAATATACAGGTATCTTTATCAGCTCGCTTGAGGTTCAGTGAAGGACGGGACCGAATCTTTTCCTCGGAAGGACAGTGATGGCTAGAATTATCCCTTTTCCATGCTAACCCAGCTCTAACGCATTCACTGTTCTTCCTGCAAAAAGCAAGTCCTAGTTGCGAGGGAAATCACTGTAAGTTTATGAATCTCAGCTCTGTACCCGACAGCTCTGCATGATAGTTTGGACGGGGTTTTACACGGCAGCCAGATATCCGATTAATAGTAAATGTCGAAGTCTAAGTCGGGATAGATGAGTGGGGGTGAAGGAATAGTTTGAGTCAACTGAAGATTATGAAGCGGAGAAAGATGAAAACAGTTGAAGAATTAAAGAGTTAGGGCGGTCCTCACTGTTCTGGACTGAGGATTTGAGGAGATGAAAGTGGAAATCCCCGTTACTACAACTCTCACATCGTTCACTCGACTATTTCGTGGCAGTAGATCAGGCGGTGATGGCATCCTTTGTGTATTCTAGGACAGCTGCTCACGAGAAGACGTGGGTGATGGTGGGCGTGTTGCACGTTGCTTTCCCGAAGTTGGCTCGTCTTTCCTGATATCATGGCCTCGGGAGAAAAAGTGAGGGAGAATAGTCGTTCACGTCACTGTCGGGGTCGATGGTGAAACCGCTGACGGCGTAGGTAGCCCATGAGTCATTGTCCATGGTGGTGATGGAGGTGTTGGCAGCCGGGAAAGTTTTGGGAGTTTGGCAGTCCTCGATGATAACGTAAGCTTAGGGCTAAAATGACCGCGACTAACTGACTCTTCCAGATGCAGCCGTCGCCGTTGTCTCTGCAGTGAATGAGCTTACGGCTGTATATTTAAACTCGAGTGTCCGGTGATGCCAGCAAACCCCTGATATTTGAGTCATTGATGGAAAAGTTGCTATTGTTAGATCTGACAGGCCTGCGATGCGTGAAAGGCAAGAACAGTACTACCGTCACATACTTCAAAAATGTAAACAATTCGAACCTGTCCACACCTTTCCGCACCAGTTCTAACATTCCTGTCCTTAATCCTGCTGCAACGGTCGCCACATTTTCCACAAATGCAAATACCAGATCTCATACTCTGCTGTGTGTTGCGAGGAAATTATAATGCTGAAATGTTAACTCTTCTACTTTGTATTCAGAATAACACCACATCATTTTATTCATTTAAAGGAAAACCAAGCAGCCCACAAGGTTAACTGAGGCAGTGTTTAGCCTACTGACTACTGGAATTTCCCTAAGCTGAACAAAATCGCCTTGTGGTGTCCTGAGTAAAATAACTTTCCGTGTACATATAAGGCAAAGAGATGAACTTAACTTTAAACCAAAGCACTATCTATTTACCTATTGCCTCACGCCCCAATCCCGTATGGGTTGGCCACAAGCAAATCGCCTCCATGTCCCCCTGTCCCCCACCATTTCACTGCCCTCTCCCAAGCTCACATCCCCCTCTCTCATATGTCTCCATGTCGTCCTGTCCCCCGCCATTTCACTGCCCTCTCCCCAGCTCACACACCCTCCCTCATGTACCGCTCCACCCCATCCCTCTATTTCATCCTCGGTCTCCCCCTCCCTCTCCCCCCTTCCACTTCACTCACACTCTCCTCGTTAGTCTCTCGCTCTCCATCCTCTCCAAATGGCCAAACGCATCCTAAACATAACCAGATTATGTTTAGGATGTGGGTATGATGCATAGGTGTGGAGACGGAAATTAGTGGGGTTTCTGGCTCTGCAGCATCCCGGACGAGCTATGATGTGACAGGAAGGCGGCTCATTCATGTATACCGTCACTCATAAAAATTCACTGGGGTCTGTCAGCTAGATGGCAAGTCTTTCGACGTCACGATGCACAAATAAACATACAACAGAGTTATTCATGTGTGCATTGTCGCATGGCCAAAGGAACATCGTCCAAAGAGAGGTTGGAAATGGATTCATCTTCACCCACACAGACTCCCGCACTTTTATGAATGAAAATACGTGGAGAAAAAGGTGACAACTAAAGGTCTGCAGCAATGCACGAGAAGACTGATGGAGCAGGTGATGGGAAGACTGGCCTTAAATGATGTAACAACTGACCGATTATGGGACAGAAAATGTGTCACTGATGTAGTCCCTGAATGATACAACTCAGGTGGTCTAACAATTTCAGTATGATGACCGTATTTATATCTGCCAACGGAGATATGTTTTGTTCTTCCATGTGTTGCCATTCTTCTTACGTGTGCTTGTTGTCAAGGCCTCACGTTGTCATTTCTGAGTCAACTGGCAAGGAATTTACCATACATGAACATCCACAAGCAAAAGATCGCGGGCAATCTTTACCAGCATTCCACATCTCTCGTTCGTCCATAACGTGTGAGTATCATTCCTCTTCATACTCTTGTTTTTTCACATGGCTATCACATAAAAACAGGTCACGTATTGTCTTCCATTTCCCTCAGCAGAAAAAAGAATACGTACTCATCACTGTATCTGAGCAGGATAAATCTTGAGACACCTGCCTCAAGTTTCCGATTTTGCTTTTACAATGATTTTATAGCCCAGAGAGAGAGAGAGAGAGAGAGAGAGAGAGAGAGAGAGAGAGAGCTGTGATGATGGGAGGTGTAAGTCCAGTGAAATAACTAATGCTTCAATTAACAAATGCATATAATTCATCTTCGTCATTATGAGATGCGAAAATAATTGCCAATGTACAGTATATGGAAAAAATGAGAACAGATCTGGCACTTAATAATATGAACTCAAATTCGTCCTTCTGCTCCAGTCCTAAAGCGGTTTCAAACTCTCCTTCGTCTGATACTAATGAACTGAAACATAATTCGATAATCACGCAACTCAGTTAAGAGGAAAAAAGAAAAAAAAAAACTCTTTGTGTTTGTGCGACAGCCCGTTTATTCTGACGTCGACTTAAAAAATGGTCTCATGAAACAATGGAACATAAAGCTGATCTTCTTATACTAATGGTGGAACTTTTCTTTGTCACCGTCCTCCCTCCCAACACCCCCCCTTCTGTGTGTGTGTGTGTGTGTGTGTGTGTGTGTGTGTGTGTGTGTGTGTGTGTGTGTGTGTGTGTGTGTGTGTGTGTGTGTAGATGGAGGGATAGACATTTACAAATTACGCTCCTTTGGGAATTAAGAAGACGACATCGAGACACCGCCAGTAGGGGGAAAAAACAGAAGGATCGATCATCAGGTTCCAGACGGACTGATTCACTGTTTTCACTCCCTCATAGAATATTCCACTGTAGAGTGAAACAAATATATTACAAAACGATCTCAAAGTATCTTCCAGTTACCATACGTTCGAACAATAAAGTTGATAAAAGAATAATGTAAAGAATAACATGAACGACACTGATGAAAAAACTGGGAACTTTTAACTTAAATTCCTCAAACTGTTGCATTTTTTGTACCACTTCTCTCTGACCGATGCTATTTTTTTTTTTTTTTTTTTTTTTTGGTTTTAATGTCAAATCTAGGTGTTAAATATTTCGTGTTTTGTGGGCGAAGATAAAGGCGTAAGTGAAATATACGGTATTATACATATGTTAAGCTCAAGATAGTTTATGTTCAAGAAAGTTTAACACTGGCAGGAGGGAGTGGAGATGGAGGAGCTGAGAGGACCTGGCATCGTCGCCAGCCTGGGTGATGTCTGGGATTAGGCTCTGGATTACAAGCAGAGGAAATTAACCCTCCATTACATTCATCTGCTCTTCACGTTGTTGTCAGGCGTGCGGACATCTTAACCCCTTACCTATGAGAGCCCTTTCCTTAACTGCAGGTACGGTTAATGTCACTGTCTCATAGTAATCGTAGTAGGAGTAAATTAACATACATCATGGTTGGCAATGGGTTAATGGTGATTCTTTCTAACCCCTTCACAGCAAGAGCCCATGCTTTGAATAACGTTGTCTGTCAGATGCATGAACACAACAGGAAAGGAATCATAACAATGTAAGTATCTGGTAACTCTGTTAACTCATTCCAAACTCTTTCATACTCGTCCCCATTTGATAAGAAAAGTTGCAACCTCTTCAGAACGCAGACTGCCCAAATCAAAATAATCATCTATTGGTAACGAGAATATAACAACAAAGGAGTCATGTCACTGAAAGGGACACAAAATTTATTTCAAACTCTAATAATATTATCCTCACCAAATTATACAGAGGCATTATCATTCCTTCCGTGTGGAGTTTCCTTAATACGAATACAACAAAAGGCACACATCACAACACTGACTGGTAACTAACTCACCCCGAATCTTTCTCGCACCGGCATCCTCCCCCCAATTATTCAGAAGTATTGTAATTAGCTTCCTTTCAAAA
Source organism: Coenobita brevimanus (assembly GCF_032717465.1). Classification (NCBI taxonomy): domain Eukaryota; kingdom Metazoa; phylum Arthropoda; class Malacostraca; order Decapoda; family Coenobitidae; genus Coenobita; species Coenobita brevimanus. The sequence continues at coordinate 25,759,984 of NC_137047.1, read as the reverse complement.
CCTGCCTCCCCCTTCAATTGTCCCCCTGGTAATGGTGTCGTCCACTCCCCTTTTCATTACTGGTCCTAAGTCATTCTTCAGTCCGCCGGCCCGACACAATGGCTCCGCTAAATGGTCTTCCGCTCGCTGCCTCCTCGATTAGTACACATCAGGGAATTGGTGGAGCTGGGGTGATAGGGGGACTGGGAGAGCTGGGGTGATATTAGGGAGGGTGACAGGGAAATAGGAGAAAGGATGGGTGATATGGTGATAGGACAGCAGGGGTAAAAGATGACAGAAGGTCAGAGGTGATACTGTGAAAGGGTGACAGGAACAGAAGCCGAGGTGATATTAAACAGGGCAATGGGAGAAAGAAGAGGAGCAGGGGTTTATGGTGATGAACTAGCAGAGGTGGAAATAAGACCGTGGGGCAGTGGTAGTATGGTGATACGGGGAAAAGGAGAGAAGCTGAGGTGAGACGAGTCAGGGTGAAACGAGACAGGAGAGGAGCATGGGTGTTATGGTGATAGCGCAGCCGGGGTGATACGAAAATAGGGAGAGAAGCTAGGGTGGCATGAGCAGAGGGTAATGGACAGGGAGAGAGAAGCAAGGACGGCAAGAAGAAGTAATACATTTGATAAGTGATCTATTACATACTTGACAGAGAGAGAGAGAGAGAGAGAGAGAGAGAGAGAGAGAAATTATCTATCCATCTATCTATATATATACTGTACACATATACACACGTGTATTTGGACTGAAGTGCGCTGAGAGAGGGGAAAGCACTACTTGATAATCCCAACCAATAAGCTTACGTCACACAACTAATGCATGCAGAATTACCAGCACGGCAAATCAGTCCTATAGTTAATCTACCTTCGTTCTCTAGGTGACAGTAAATTAACGTATGACCTCAATTTTATTCGTGTAACCCTTACAAAATTTTAATCTGCTTATCAGAGAACTCTCATTGTAAGAAACTAGAGACAGCCTCCAATAAATCCCTCCATACGATGAACTGATGACTTCTTAAATATTCATTCTCGCTGGTGCCATACATAATTCATCTCAGGGAAAGCCTCTCCAGACAGTGTAGTGATCTAGCGTCAGGATATGCTACGGTACGTGTTATGCAGGCACACAATCGTAACAAAGTGGACGTTCGAGGTGAGATCACGTCAGACTTGCCACTGCCTCCTGGGATAATGACTCGGGCACCAATGGACTATCAGGTGCGCACCGAGTTCCTCTCGTCCAGATCTGTGGCAACCGCGCTGCCTGAAATGCTTTTGTTGTTGCTATCCCAGGCTCATTTGAACGCAAACCCGTCCGACTGCAGGCTGAAGTTATCTTACTGCAGTCCACCATTCTCCTTTTAGGAATGGGGAAGGGAGTTTAGTAACGGTGTATAACTAGGCGGTTATATTGGTGTCAATGGTCGAAGGTGTCCACCTCCAGCACTGCTCTTTCAGTGCAAGGAACAGGAAATACACCTAGCGATCACCAGTCAGTTAAGGCGGATAAGACTCTTTTTAGCTCTCACTGGATGGGACTTACTACTGTCACCCAGATCTGAGGGAACGAGTCACCTAGCACTCTTTAGAAACTTATAGCTCCCAGTCACTCAATGCTCAGGCAATGAGCCAAACCAATAATGTATGGAACCTGAAATTTTCAGTCCTCCTCATTCTCATTCTCATTAGGAATACACGTAGCCTCTGATACACCGCTCTACTCACCTGGCAATCACTTGATAAGACTAGGTCATTTCCATTCTGCGATAAGGGCCAAACAGCAGTCCCTGGTACTGAAGTGGTGCCTACATCCAGACAAACAGACGCGAGGTATATACCACAGGCCGTAATGACCATCAAGCAACACACACGAGAGATCACACCGATTTCTTCCACGAAAAACTACCGTCTTTGTGTTGGGGCAGAGTGGTTAAAGTTTAGGTTGTCTTTCGACAGGATTAACTCTTACTTTACTCTCACAGACGTTCAGTAAGTAGCTTGAATAAAGATATTACTCTTCAGGATCTTTATCAGGTAACTTGTGCATACTGCTACCGTATCAATAGTCTCAACTCTTTCACTCACTCAGTCTTCCTTGTCTTGTTATTTATACCTATCTGTATGTACTGCCAGCGTTGTTTAAACATAAGAGTCACTTAACATCCAGCTGTACACACTGACACTCAGTGTACAGCCTACTTCCAAATAAATTACAATACTTCATCTATTATGCTACTATTAAGCTAAATAAGAGGAAGGTCAGAAGCTCTCCTCTTATACAGCCTTTCGGCACCTTACACCCAATATCGGACTAAAATTTTATCTAACCAAGGTCTTTTCCTCATATGGTAGCACCGTAAAGTAAATACAATGGAAATCGCAACACACAAAAACCACGGACCCATCACACTCACCCCAAATTATATACCTTCTCATGCACAAGTCATCATACAATGCCGAGTAGATAGTAAGCTGTCCTGACTCCTTCACTAAGTCACTGATTCTAGGAGTGAACTCTTGTAAGATTTTAAATTAGTATGAATAAATGTAGAAAATTACTGGTCAAATAAAAAACTAAAAAAAGACGTGTCATGAGATACAATTCATAAAAAGTATACTCTCATAAGCCTACTCAGTAAAACAAAAGTATCGTTGTCATTCTTCTTGCATTTATAAAATGGAGGCTTCTTCCCTCTTACGTCTACATTACCAGCAGACAAAATGGACGTGAAATGCTTCCTCAAAGCAACTACTGCACAAGCAAACTACAAGAAACCACTCGATAACCTTAAGAGCAGGTAAAATCATGGATCGATTTACAAAACGGAAAAGAAAGATCCAAGGGAAAAAACAATGATAAAACCACAGCGAAACAGAAGAATGACACTATTAACAATACGGTATTATAACTAAGGTAACACAGACGGTAAAACAGAATGAGATTTATCCTTCAAGAACCTCCACAAGCCTCTCCCTTCCAGTTTTCCTCCCCTTCCTCCATATTCAGTCATCCTCCTCCCAGTTCCCTCCACTGCTATATCCCTTTCTCTCCAGGCTCCCTCCCCTGTTATATCCCTTTCTCTCCAAGCTCCCTCCCCTGCCATATCCCTTTCTCTCCAGGTTCCCTCTCCTGTTGTTCCCCATTTCCCTTCACCCCTCGCGCTTCCCCAGCTGGATCACAACCATCAGCCTAGGATTACGCCATTGTGGTCCACACGTAATTGAGAGAGACGCAGGAGGAAGGGGGAAACGCAGGAGGAAGGGGGAAAAGAGGAGAGAAGAGGAAAAGGGAAATTAAAGAGAGGGGAGAGTGGAAGAGCAAAAAAGAAAGAGAGGAAAAGCAAGAGAAGGGAGGACGGGAGAAGGGAGGTAATGGAAGAAGTGAGATGAAACAGAGGAAGAGGAGATAGGAAAGGGAGGATGAGAAGACAGGGCAGGGAGGATGAGGAAAGAAGGATGGGAAAAAGAGGAAAGACGAAACAGAAGAAGAGAGAGGGAACAGAAGAAGAAGAGAGAGGTTAAGGAAAAGAAATAAAGAGACAATAAGAAGGTAGGTGGAGGGGAAAACATGATACAGGGATGATAAAAAAAAGGGGGGGGGGGAAGAAGATAAGAGTGGAAGGGGAGGAAAGAAGAGAACAGTAGAGAGAGGAATCGGAAACAGAGAAGAAAAAGATAGGGAGGAGAGAAATAGAGGCAGCAAAGAGAAAAAGGATAGGGTGAGGGGAAAAAAGTACGATATGATAAACATAAAGGAGATAACTGGTAGATAGGAGGAGAAAGGATGAGGAAAAAGAAAAAAAAGGAAAGAAGAGGGACGGAAATGGTACAGAAAGAAGGGGAAAAATGTAGAGCAGTGACTTCAAAAGATGAGGATGGAACGCAGAATAACAGAGGAAAGACGAGAAGATATCCGTAATAGAGAGAATGCAAGAGAGTGAAGAAGGGGACAAAACAGATAATGATAAGAGGAGGCCATGGTGAAAGGGGGAAGGGAAAGGAAGAAGGCCATAGGAAGGTACGAAAATCAGTGAAAGACGGGAAAATATTGGAAGAACAGGAAAGAAAAGGAAGGAGGTAAAAGACATTTGAGTATATACTACTCGTATATACGAGGGGGAGAGTCGTTGAGGAACGTACGTACGCGCGTGCGTGCGTGCGTGCGTGTGTGCGTGCGTGTGTGTGTGTGTGTGTGTGTGTGTGTGTGTGTGTGTGTGTGTGTGTGTGTGTGTGTGTGTGTGTGTGTGTTTGTGTGTTTGTGTGTGTGTGTGAACAGTATACCTTAGAAAGTATTCCTCTGTTTCTAGCCGAACTTGGTGAAGGGGTTGAAGGATAGCCAAAGGGTTGTCTTTCTTTTTTTTTACAACAGGTTGAAGGTCAAGGTCATAGTTGTACCTAAGAGGGACAAGTTAAGTAGTTTTTATCTGAATTGGACCAAATGTGGTGGAAATGCAGCAGGTAAGGCAAAAACGAAATGGATTAATTTTGAGATGTCAACAGAGGTCAGGGTCACACGGCAAGATCAATGTTCAACCCCTGCGTCTGTTAAAAAATTACTGAAACACGATCTGATTTTAACCAAACTTGGTGGAAGGGTTGAGGGTCAGTCACTGAGTTGACCTACATTTTTTTTTTATAACAATGTCAAGGGCAAAGATCTCAAGGCAAGGTCAACTAGCAGGTTTTATCAGTTTTAAAGCAAACTCTGTTGAAGGATTTTGGGTAAAGCGAGACTGAAGGGAACTGATTTTGAAAACGAACAATTTAATGTCATTGTTATATGGAAAGGTCAAAGGTTAAAGTTATGGCAAGGTTGACAAGCTGTTTCGATCCGATGAAAATCAAACTTTGTAGAAGAGTTCAGGGCATAACAAGGATGATGGGAATCGATTTTGTGAGCAATCGCTCAAAGGTTAAGGCCACGAGGCAAGTATAAATTTTCGGCCCTAAGTCCAATTGGCGGGTGCACGGGAATGCGCTCTGAGTGCTCCTCTGTGGTGCATATATGATTTTATTCACGAGATAAAACTCACGAGAATCTGAGAGCTAAATCAGTGTGGTGTGATATGGCCGACCTGTTCTGTCATCTGACGATGTCTGGTTTCATTTCCTTAGAGTATTTCTAAGGGAATTACAGTACAAGTCAGTGTTTTATCACAGATGATTAACACCACACAAATGAAACGTTCTTCAGCTGCTTCGAATACAATTCGCACTGGCCCAATATCTTAATGACTGGCCTAATAAGCAACAAACGAGTCCTGTGAACTGTATGGAAATGCTAATCTCTCTCTCTCTCTCTCTCTCTCCAACTCTCGTCTTACTCTCTCTCTCTCTCTCCAACTATCGTCTCACTCTCTTTCTCTCTCTCCAACTATCGTCTCACTCTCTCTCTCTCTCTCTCTCTCCAACTCTCGTGAGTTTCATATAAGGTATATTCACGTTCAGTCAGGTCCATTCCGATTCACTCAAATTAATTCAGGTAAAAAAATAAATCAGCTCGTATTAGCCACACCAGGTCACTTCCGGCCCAATTAGGTGAGTCTATTGAGGTCCATACGACCCTGTGAACCGCTAATGCCAGTCCCGGTTCATTTATTCCTCTTACCATCCCCTCCATCCCTATCAAGACAACTTCAGCTCCCTTCACGTTCATTAACACTCATTCAGATCAACTCAGGTCAGTGTAAGGCAGGGTCATGTTCAGTTATGTAAACAAGGACAGTATTACCTAGAGCTCCTGGGTCCCTTGGTTATGCCCTTTTGTGGTGCGGTGAGGTGTGAGAGGATGTGGTGCGGCTTGGCTCTGGTCGTGAAGTCTACGAGTGAAGCATCTCGTTAGTGAAAATCGCTCCTGAGGTTTGACGGACAAAGCCGCTCAAAGAGATGATCCCATAACTAAAACTGACGTCCATTCGCAACACTCCTGGTTCGATTGGTCAGTTTCAGTCCTATTAAATTCATGGACATTCAAGTTCATTTACATCCAGTCGGGGTTATATTAGGTCAACTGTGGCTACTTCGATTCATGAACGCATTGATTTAGGACAGACAACTCATTTCAATATTCTCCTTCTTGTCAATAATATTCAGCCCCCCAACCTGTCCAACTCTGCTGCACTCAATTTGTGGTTCCTTTAGGTCGTCTCAGGTATCTTGGGTTTTTCAACACCATACATATCAACACGGATCGAACTGGTCAAAGCTTCTCATGTTCAGCTCCACCAAGGCAATTATTACAGAGAAAATTTTTACACATGATTGGGGTGGGAAAAGGGAATAAGATACTAGCCTACAAACGAGGAGGGAAAGGAGCGGGCGGGACGAGCTGGGATGGTGTTGGGTAGCGAGATCGGGCAAGGGTTGTGCACCCTGTAAAGATCGGCGTTGCGAACTGGCTAATTTTCTGCGAATGAAAATTCCGCCAAGAACAAAAAAGTGAGCACATACCCCTCTCATACAACATCTAACATCTTACGACGCTCATAAGGTACGAAACATATACAGAAAAAATAAACAGTAAATTAACAAAGAAGTATAAAGTGTCCAAGCATCGGAAAACCCACCAAGATAATGGTTATTTATCTATAGCCCGACGCCCTAATGATTATCTGTTGCTTATAAACTGACCATTGACCTTCAAGGCCAGCACAACGCTAAGACAACGATGACTTAGGCTTTCCCTGCGCCCGTCCCACGAGAGAAAATGCGATGAAATATTTTCCCATCAGTGAAAGGTCACCTCGTGCACAGCATACTTTTTTTTTTTTTTTTTTTTTTTTTTCGCCCAAGAGATCAAGACTTTTTGTAAATAGCTCTCCTAAGTAGTCCCTCTAGGTTCTGGGAGGTCGACCTTTCAAACCAAAGCCACACCAAACCAGCCTAATCATCCCACAACTAACCAACCAATCCATTCCAGCCCAATCCTCCAACAACCAACTAAACCACACCAATCTCAGACCAACGACTAACCAACCAAACAAAACAAGCCTAATCATCCAACAGCCAACCAACCAATCAACCGACCAAATCAAGCTCCACCTAAACATCCACCAACAACCAACATCCCCACCTCTCACACAAACAAAGGTAACCACCAAAACATTAAGTCTGGTCACACAAAATGGGCAAGAAATTAAACCCGACTGAGCCCCACTGAACGAGTGAATCAGGTGAGGGACAGATGGGGGAATTTCAAGATATGGATGTGTCCCTAGATACCCTACACTTTTGCTACATGACTCTGTAACGTGATCCTGTGTGTGTGTGTGTGTGTGTGTGTGTGTGAGAGAGAGAGAGAGAGAGAGAGAGAGAGAGAGAGAGAGAGAGAGAGAGAGAGAGAGAGAGAGAGAGAGAGAGTTTTTGAGCTATTTTCTAAATAATTACGTTGGTATATTTTTTGAAAAAGGAGAAATATTTAAAAGCTTTCGTAAATAATGGCCCGGAAGGTTCATCTCTCTCTCTCTCTCTCTCAATTTTGGTCTCCACCTCGTTCTATTTTTCTCCTCACTTTTATTTCTTTACCTGTTTTCGCTTGGGTACATTCACTCCAGTTTTCCGCTGCCTCTTTCACTTACTATTTTATTTTCGAACCTTTATATTTTTATTGGATTTTTATTTCTCGTTTTATCACTGAAGTTCTCTGTACCTTTTCTCTCGTCCTGTTTTAACACTTACATTACTTTTCTTTATCTCTCTTCCTATTGCCACTTCCCTTATTTATAATTTCTCTAGGGTGGTACTTGGCACTTGCTTGTAACCTCTCTCTCTCTCTCTCTCTCTCTCTCTCTCTCTCTCTCTCTCTCTCTCCATTTCTTATATCTTATCAATCCATTCACTGAAGATTAACGTTTGCTCTCTCCTCTCCAGTTCTTCCTCAATTTATTCTTCCTTTCTTCCTTCTCACCCTCCTCACTGCTGCTCTCTCTTTTGCTCTCCATCTTTTTATTCCTCAGTTGCTTTACCTTATTCTATTTCGATCTTTCCCTCCTGACTCTCATCTTTCCTTCGTGTACTAATCTCTCTTTTCTCTCGACGGCTACCCCCCTCCCTTCTCTCTCTCTTCACCATCACTCCTTCCCTCCCTCCCCCCTCTCACTACTTCTAACCCTTATTCTTCGTCTCCTGCCTCTCCATCTCTCATTCCTCACTCTTCCTCACACCCTCATCTTTCATTTCGTCCTTTCTTACCCAGCATCTCCATCTGTTCTTGCCTCCCACTCGCCTTCATTTCTTCACCTCTCACTCTTCATCTTCTACCCTCTCCCTCTTCATCATTCCTTCCTTCACAGAATCCTTCATCTCATCCTACCTCACTCTTGGTATCCCAGACTCTCTCTCCATGTATTCCTCCATCAATTTCGTCCTCCACCTTTTCTCTCCATATCTCCTCTTCCACCTTCCATCTCTCTCTCCCCCACTCTCCGTCTCCCATCCCCCCTCTCCATCACTTGCCCCACCCGGCGAACCCCCCTCTCCCTCCACCTCTCAGCCTCTCTATACCCCACTCCGTCTACATGTGAAGTCTGAATCAACATTTAGATTACACTCGTACGCCACAAACTTCTTGTGTGTGTGTGTGTGTGTGTGTGTGTGTGTGTGTGTGTGTGTGTGTGTGTGTGTGTGTGTGTGTGTGTGTGTGTGTGTGTGTGTGTGTGTGTGTGTGTGTGTGTGTGTGTGTGTGTGTGTGTGCAACTTCTAGCAAGAGAAGGACTCCACAATTACCATTTAGATTAAATATTTGACAACTGCAAAAAAAATAAGCCTATTGTATGGGGTGATGTGCGCTTGTGTATGTTTCTGTGAACGGTTTTGGCCGTGTACGTTGCGCAGTTCTCGAGATTTCTGTGCTTTCTTGAAGCGGTGGTGGTTGTGATGGTAGTAGCAGTGATGGTGATAAAGATGTAGCGACGATGGCGATGATGGTGATGGCTTTTTAGTAGTGATGGCGACGGGGATGGTGGTGTTGGTGATGGCAGCAGCGACGATGATGATAGTACTGATGGTGACTGAGGGTAATGGTGCTGGTGTTAATAAACGTAGAGGTGGTGGTAATGATGATGATGATGATGATGATGATGATGGTGGTGGTGGTGGAGGTGGTGACTGGAAGTGATGGTGATATCTGAGACGACTGAAGGAGAATAACGCTGATATAAAAGGTAGTATGTTCACCATATTCATGATTTTAATTGCATGAATGGTAGAACTGTGATTAAAAATAAGTGTTGAAGAAAGTGTTTATTATAATATAAGGAGAAACCATTATGACACCCCAATTTTTATCCTACTTCTACCACGGGTTTCCCACTGTCTGGCGGTAGTTTTAGTAACCATAATAAAATGGTCTGTAATCGCAAAAAAATCGTCGTGAAATGATGTACACAACTGCTTAGCTGTAGGCATAATCAGATCCTACGGGTGTCCAACGCCTGTGAAAAAAGGAAAAGGTATAATGCCAAGGAGAATGAGTGCGGACGGCCTCAACCACTGGAAGACAGCTACCAAATCTTTGATCGCACGAAGAAAAATCTTTACTGCCATTCTTTTGCTCCCTCCTCCTTCCTCTGTGTGTGTGTGTGTGTGTGTGTGTGTGTGTGTGTGTGTGTGTGTGTGTGTGTGTGTGTGTGTGTGTGTGTGTGTGTGTGTGTGTGTGTGTGTGTGTGTGTGTGTGTGTGTGTGTGTGTGTGTGCGTGCGTGCGCGCGCGCGCGCGCGCGCTTGAATATACGCACGCACTGCAAGCCGCGTATGTGGCGGAGAGGAAGAGGGTAACAGAATATACTTAAAACTAAGATATCCACGTGTATTGACGGCATGAGCTGTATATACGCTTGTAATTCTTTTATACTCCTCCCCTCTTATACCCCCTTTACTCTTTAACCACTTTTCTATTTCCTATTTGTTTCCATGTTCCGTCATTGTCCCCCACTCTTCCAGTCCCATCCTCTTCCCTCCACTTATATAACCACCTTCATTTGCCTTTAATTATCCATTTCCTTCCACATGCTAAAACTTCTCCACTTCCCTCCACTTGCCCAATCCCCTCTACTTCCCTCCACTTTATCCTACCCCTCCACATCCCTCCACTTATCCTATCCCCTCCACTTCCCTCTTCTTTTTAAAGTTCCCTCCACTTATAAAATCCATTCGGCAAATCACTTCCACCACTCTTCCTCTTCACATTTCCCTCCACTTCCCTTCCCTCCTCCACTTTGCTCCACCTCCCCTCCACTTCCTGCCTCTCTTTTCCTTGCCTCCCCTCCGCCGTGCCTGGACTGAAACCTGAAACCGACCAAATCACGGCCAAGCTGAGACCATTTCCTGCAGTTATTGAGAGGCGGCCACAGCATAGAGGGCCGGGGAGGGCGAGGAGGAGGGGAGGAGGGAAGGACAGGAAAAAAAGAGGGGATGAAAGAGGAGAGAGGAGGGGAGAGAAGGGCAGGAAAAAGGGGGGAGAAGCAGGAAGAGAAAGGCAGGAAAAAAGAAGGGATGAAAGAGAAGAGGAGGGGGGAGAGAACGGCAGGAAAATGAGTGAATGATAGAGGAGAGATGAGGGGAGAGAAAGGCAGGAAAATGAGGGAATGATAGAGGAGAGATGAAGGGACAGAAAGGCAGGAAAATGAGGGGATGATAGAGGAGAGGAGAAGGGAGAGAAAGGCAGGAAAATGAGGGGATGATAGAGGAGAGATGAGGGGAGAGAAGAGCAGGAAAAAGGGTGGAGAAGAGGGGAGAAAAAAACAGGAAAAAGGAGGGATGAAAGAGGAGAGATGATGGGAGAGAATGGCAGGAAAAATAACGGATGAAAAAGGAGAGGAGAGGGGAGAGAAGGGCGGGAAAAAGAGGGGACGAAAGAGGAGACATGAGGGGAGAGAAGTACAGAAGAAATAGGGGATCAAAGTGGGAAGAAATGGAGGGGAGGAAATGAGAGAGGAGAAAGGGGGAGGGGAGACACAAGTAGAGGAGAAAATGGGACAGGAAAGAAAAGGAGGGGGGGGAGACGTGAGGAAAAAAAGAAAGGTGAGGAGAGAAGGGGAAAAAGAAGAGAGGAAAGGAAAAGAAAGAAATAAAGGAGAGGACAGAAAAGGAGAGCAGAGAGAAAAGGGGAGGGGAGGAATGGAGGGAAAGGGGAAGGAAGAGGATAAGAGCGACATGTCAAAGAAGATGGACGGGGGAATGGTGAAGGAAGAGGCAAAGAGAGTGGCGTAAAAGGGAGGGGAGCGAGATTGGGTAGAATGGAGAGGAGAAGTAGAAGAGAGGAGCAAAGGGAACGGAAGGAGAAACGGAGAAAAGGAGCGAGAGGAGAAAGAGGAGGGGAGAAATGAGGGGAGGAAAGGAGAGGGAGAAGAACGGGAGAATGGAGGAAAAAAAAAGAGAGAGAAAAAAAAAAAGGAGAGGGAGGAGTAAAAGTGAAAGACGCAAAGAGAGGAAGGATGCAGAGGGTAATATGAGAGAGAGAGAGAGAGAGAGAGAGAGAGAGAGAGAGAGAGAGAGAGAGAGAGAGAGAGAGAGAGAGAGAACAGAATAGATGCCCTAGGGGAGCAACTGACCTAGGCCTACTGTACAGAAGGGAGGGAGGGAGACGAAGGACTGGAGGAGGGAGGGAGGGAAAGTGTGAGAGCAGATGGATTGGGAATAGTGGGAACAGAGGAAGGGATCCAGATGGGAACGGTGAGGGAGAAAGACAGAGGGGAAGGTGGGGGAGAGGAAAAAAATAAAAGTGGGGGAGGAGGGAAAGCCGAGATGGGTGACAGAAGGAGGCAAACGGGAGGGGGAAAAAGGACTACTGAAAAAAATAAAAATGGGGAATCACAAGTAAAAGGGATGGAAGAAACGTCTGAGAGAAATGGAGGACGGGAAGGAAGAGTCAGATGGGAAGGAGGACGTTCTTTTGAGGAAGGAGGAGTAGGGGTTGGGAACTGGAGGAGGCAGAGTGGAAGGTAAGAGTCTTGGGTGTAAAAGAAGGCGATAAAAGAGGGAAAGACATGAGGAGGAAGGAAATGTAAGAAAGAAAGAGCTGAAACAGAGAAAGACATAAGGAGAAGGGATCTGTAAGAAAGAAAGAGAGCTGGAAGAGGGAAGGAGATGAGGAAAAGGGAGCTGTGAGAGAGAAACAGCTAAAAGAGGGAAGGGCATGAGCATAAGGAGGCTGCAAGAAGGAGCTGAAACAGGGAAGGACGTAAGGTAAAGGGAACTGTAAGGGAGAGAGAGCTGAAAGTGATAAGGATGTAACGAGAGGGAGATGAGAAAGAAAAGAGGTATAAGAGAGAAGATGAGCGAGCAGTGCGTTAGAGGGAAGATATAAATGGGAATGTGGAGTGTAAGAGGGAGGGTGTGGGGTGTAAGAGGGGAGGTGTAGGGTGTAAGAGGGGAGGTGTAAGGTGTAAAAGGGAGGGTGTAGGGTGTAAGAGGGAGGGTGTAGGGTGCCAGGGGGAGGATGTAGGATGCAAGAGGGAGGGTGATGTAAGGGGGAGGGTGTGGGGTGGAAGAGGGAGGGTGTAGGGTGCAAGGGGGAAGGTGTAGGGTGCAAGGGGGAGGGTGTAGGGTGCAAGGTGGAGGGTGTAGGGTGCATGGGGGAGGGTGTAGGGTGTAAGTGGGAGGGTGTAGGGTGCAAGGGGGAGGGTGTAGGGTGCAAGGGGGAGGGTGTAGGGTGTAAGTGGGAGGGTGTAGGGTGTAAGTGGGAGGGTGTAGGGTGCAAGGGGGAGGGTGTAGGGAAGGTATATTGAATCAGTAAGGGGCTTTCAAAATTTCCATTAGTTGAGTGTACAGTTGGTGGTTCCTCCTCCCCATCCCCCCCCCTCTCTCTCTCTCTCTCTCTCTCTACGCTTCCCCTTCGATCTGTTTTCTCTTTCTCCTCCCAATCTCTCTTCCTCTTCCCGTTCCTCCTCGCCCTCTTATTTTCTCCTTCCATCACACATTTCTTCCTCTCTCCCCCCGCCCTTCTCTCACACCCATTCTTTCTCTCCCTCGTGTCTCTCCCTCCACAGTCATTGATTATTTTGATTGTATGGCCACGCGCCTGGTCTGATTGTTTGATTGTCTGTCTGTCTCCTTCCCTACGTATCTGTCCTTGCGCGGCTGCAGTTACCATCTCTCTCTCTCTCTCTCGTCGGTTCCGTCCATATTCTTTCTTTTTGCTTTCATGCTTTTTAAATCCTTCTTTTGTTTATTTCACTTTTTCTGTGTCCATCCTTATCCCATCTCCAACTTTCATCTTTTTTCCACTTTTCACTCCTTTCTCCCCAGTCAGCTTCACTCCAGCTTTCCTTTGCGTGCTAGTGACTTGCCCGATTTACTCCTGAGTCAGCCCTTGATAAGCTACTTCATTATGTTTATTCTTACGTGTTTTAATCAGTTTAGTTTCTGCTTAAGTGCACACCTTTCCTAATGTTTACTGAATTTTTTATATATCTTAACTTCTTTGACAGTGTTCATTATACCATATCAATAAACACAGGAGGCAACACAGGCTACCAGTATAATTATTATCACAAGAACAACAATAGTATTTGCTCTCAGTGACTCACGAGATAAAAGGAGTGCCGTAAATCTATAAATAAACAATTGAATAAATAACGATGTTTCCTACTGGGGTGAGAAGTCAATATGTAGATAGGGAGATAGGCGGTGACCTTCCTTCCTTCCTCCCTCACACCCTCCCTCCCTCCTTCCCTCATTCTCTGTTTGTCATCCAATCTTCTCTATACATTTCCCCTCCCATTCTTTGTTTCCCATCGTCCCTCAGTATCCACTCCTCTCTTCCTTATTAATTTCCCCTCCTCCCTCCTCTATCTTTCATTCTCTATTTCCCATTCTTCCTTCCTATCTTTCATTCTCTATTTCCCATTCTCCCTTCCTATTTATTTCTCTTCCTCTCGTCTCCACTTTCCCTGTAATGTTATGTAACCATCTTCCCTCCCTTCTTCATCCATTTTCCTCTTCTTCTCTATCCATTCCTCCACCTCATCTACTCTCCCTCTTCCTCTTTCAATCGACTGCCATCTCTCCTTTAAAATCTCTCCCCTCTTCTGGTCACCTCCCTACTTCCTCTTCCATCTACCTCTCCACGTCTTGCTCCCTCGACATCCTGAGCTGTACCAGGTCATGAAAGTCGATGAGCATTATTTATGAGACAAGAATAGTCTCCTTGGTTACCATAATCCAAGTTACTATAGTTCAGTCATTTTCAGTAGGTGGAGATTTTGGTTCTTTTTTTAGCTTACTTCCCGGAACCCAATGGCAGATTAATCAGTACTGCGGTTCCGCACCTTTTTTTCCTGGCACTTCTTCGTGACTAGCGCTATATTCTAGTGTTAATATCTTGCTAAAGCTCAGCATTATAGATGGGGAGATGGCAAAAATATACTTGGTTAAAGTAGACGGAATATAGTCAAAGTGACCCTCCAATCTGATTATATATTTAGCCATCAACGGCGCTGAAAAGACTTAGGACTTTCGTTTGGATAAAAAAAAAAAAAAAAAACGCTAAAGGATATTGCTTTGTCCAACGGAGTAGTTCATACAGACAGACAGAGATAAAGGCAGACAGATGGATGGACAAAGAGAGAGACACAATTCAATGCCCCAAATTTCCTAGCCAACATATCTTTCATTTTCTTTAATCTTACCTTCCTCTATCCCCACCTCTTCATCTCTGCTTTTCCTCGACATATCCTATTTTTAGTTTTCTCTATCCTCCTCTCTCCCTCCCCTTGTCTACCTTCTTCCATCCCCTCTGTCTCCCTACTGCCATTACCTACCCTCCCTCGCCCCTGATCTCAAATCAGATTTCTTCTTTATAATTCTTTGTACCGTGCTCCCTCCCCTCCAAAATATTCTCTCTCTCTCTCTCTCTCTCTCTCTCTCCCTCCGATTCTATTATTTTTTCCTCTCCAGCGTTTCAATTTTTTACTTCTATATCTCTCGTTTACGATTGCCACTCCTATATCGCTTCCTCTCCCTCTTCCTCTCCCTCCCAGTTTGTGTTGTCAGCCTTCCATCTCTTCTTCCTGCCTTCTTTCCCCATCTCCACGTGCTTTTCCTTTCTCTGTTTTCCTCTTGTTTTAGTTCATCATTTTCCCAATTATCTTTGACCTTGTTTACCCACTCTTCCCTTTTCACCCATTTTCTTCCCATTTTCATGTTTTTTCCTTATTTTCTTCAACCCAGTTCTTTCAATCTTCTCCTCCCTCCCTTTGTCCTTCTCCTTCTCCTCATTCTCCTCCTTCTTCTACTCCTCCTCCTCCTTCCCCTTCTTCTTCCTCTTCTTCTCCTCCTTCTCCTTTTCCATTTTCCTTCACTTTCTCTCCAAACTTTTTTTTCCAGATTTCTTCCGCTTCCTTCCAGTATTATCCAGCCACCTTTCCTGACACCTACAGCTTTCCCTTCCTCTCCCCCTTTCTTTATGCCCCATCTTTTCCCCTTCCCTAAATCCCCTTTCATCCTCCCTCTCTAATCCCACACGACAGTAATCCAGGCGGGAGGAAGGATGGGGAGAGATAAAAGAGAGGGGGGAAAGAAAAACAGAGGAGAGAGAGAGAGAGAGAAAGAGAGAGAATTTTTTATATATATATATATATATATATATATATATTTATATATATATATATATATATATATATATATATATATAATATATATATATATATATATATATATATATATATATATATATATATGTGTGTGTGTGTGTGTGTGTGTGTGTGAGAGAGAGAGAGAGAGAGAGAGAGAGAGAGAGAGAGAGAGAGAGAGAGAGAGAGAGAATAGTGATGGAACTGTCAGATTACAGCCAGAGGGAGGGAGGTAACGAGCGTGTCACAGGGGAGTAAGAGAGAGAGAGGAGAGTTAGAGCCAGAGAGGGAGAGAGTCAGAGAAAGGGATAGAGCCAAGGAGAGAGATAGAGCCGGGGAAAGGGAGAGAGCTGGGGAAAGGGAGAGAGCCGGGGAAAGGGAGAGAGCCATGGAAAGGGAGAGAGCCATGGAAAGGGAGAGAGCCATGGAAAGGGAGAGAGCCAGAGAAAGGGAGAGAGCCAGAAAAAGGGGGAGACCCAGAAATAAAAACAGAGCCATAGAGAAAGAACACTGCAATGTTATACTACACAGACAGCACACAGACTTAACGATCTCTTTTGATGGTTCGGCATTAAAATTATTATAAAAATATGTTAATTGCAAAAGTTAAACCAGCACATAAATTTTAAGAACAGGAAAGCAAAGTATAAGGCTCTATCCTGCCCCCCGGACTCTTTGATAGTAAGCCTTATAATAATAACAGGTAGAAGAAACACCTTACAGGGCTGAAATGTCTGAGGGAAATTTTACAGGAAAGGCAGAACTTGCGCGAAGTCATTTATCGTATGATGTAAAATTACTACTACTCGTTTCATGTTCTTATATTGTTTTAATTTTTGCATACTTACACACATACATATATATTTTTTAAGTATAGCAGGTGAAAATGTTCCGCGTCTCTGAATCATCTGTCCTCCCATCAACTTTCAAATGCAATTAACGCACAGGAACACAGGGTTAACCCACTTCACTTTCGCTCCAGGAATTTCAAACATGGAATATCCTCTTATGATTTTTTTTTTTTTAAAGAATTTCGTGGACTAAAAAAAAAGCAGCGAGGAGGGGTGGGGGGGTGATGAGAAAGTTAAGAAAGACTCTGTAGAGAGAAAACGCACAGAAAATAACTAAGGTAGTTAACCCCAATCTGTCTTGTTGGGCAGACCCATCAACCGCAGGTAAGCAACTACCCCTGCAGGGCCGTCCCATGCACTGAACCAACGTTCCATTGCGGTAGACAGCATTTCGCCACAGCGAGGCGAGGGAAGGAATGTGGAAGTTTGATTCACGGATGGACACCGCATTTGCGTCCCAACCCATTTAACAAGGGATCCACAACATCCACTTATTTGGATATATGGTTACCATCCAGCTTTTAGATGGTTTTCAGGGTTACATGGAAACCACTGTCACTCAGTTCAAAACGGAAAGAAAAGTAATGATAAGAAACGGGAAGTGAGGAGGGCAGACACAGAAAAAGAATGATAAAGGTTAAGGAAAAAGTAGGCAGCACTGCAACAAGTGAGTGGATGATGGTTGCCACCACCTTCCACCACGGGCAGGTAAGAGGAAGATATGAATTTGGGAAGACGCACAGCAATTGAGAAAAGGAACACACACACACACACACACACACACACACACACACACACACACACACACACACACACACACACACACAAATGGGATGAGGAAATAAGGAAGAAGCGGCAAAAGTGGGAAGCAATAAAAGGATGATGATATGGAGGAAGAAAGCAGGAAGGAAGCCGATGAGTCGACGGCCAGGAAGGAAAAACTGAAGAGGTGACGAACTGGAGATGAAACAGAAAAAAAGAAAAAAAGTAATATAAAAGAGGGAAGGATGGAAGCTTCGAAAAATATTAAGAAGTTGGTAAGAATAAAGACAGAGAGAAAGAGAGCATGAAGCAAGCAAGCAACGGGGATGGAAAGACACAAGGAGGCAAGGAGATAGGAAGGATGGAAGACGGGGGGTGGCAAAAATGTATGGACAAACGAAAAAGGAAACAGAAGGAAGAAATAGGTGAGCTGAGAGTAATAACGGGGGGACGTGAGAGCAAAAAAATACGAAACTGAAGGAAAGAAAAACAAGGAAAAACATGAAAAAAGGAAAATCAAGAGAAAATGTTTAGGAGGAATGGGGAAACGAGACAGGCGGGGAAAATGGCTAAAAACAATAAAAATAAAGAATGGAGAAACAGGATAAGAGGAAGAAAGCGCAGCAGGAGAGAGAAAGAAAAGAGAGACAGGAAAATAAGAGAGGAATGAACGAAAAGGTAACTAGGTGAGGACAATGCAATGACCGGAGGAGATGAAAGAAAGGAAGAAATGATGCGAAAAGAATGAAAGAAACTGAAGAAAAAGAAAGGGAGGCAGAAACAGCAGGTATGGGGTGAAAAGCAGGGGGAAAAGAGAGAGAGAGAGAGAGAGAGAGAGAGAGAGAGCAGGAGTAGGGAAGAAAGAAACTAAATAAGAACAAAGAGAAGAGGAAACAAAAGATAGGTAGGAGGAAAGAAGGAAACCGCTATGAATTGAGAAGAAGGAAGAGGGTAAACAGGATAGTATGTGTAGAAGGAGAGAAGAAGGAACAAAACAGAATGATTAAGAGGAGAAGACGACACAAAAGAATGAGTAGAATGTGCGAAGATTAAAACAATAGAATAAACAGGAGTGAAGACGACAACAGCAGCATAAATAGGAGGGAAGAGGAATTCAGAACATAATGAGTAGAAAGTAGGTCGACGCAACAACATATAATTTGTAGAAGCGATGACCGAAAGTAAGAGTGAGTACGAGGGAGAGGAGAACAGAAGAGAGCAAGGGGCAGGGGGAAACAGGGAAGATAAGGAGACTGCACGAAAAATGAACTGGTAAAGTGAAAAAGTGCAGAAGTAGAGAATGGGGAGAGAGTAGACAGGAGAATAAACGAGAGAAAAAAAGAAAAATGAGTAAAAGATAGGAAGAAACACGCGTTAAGGAAAGTAAATAGGGAAGGAAGTGGGCAGGAGAATGGAATGATCAGAATGAACGAGGAGGGAAGCCAAAAATAATGAACAGGAGGGAAGAGGGAGACAGGAGAGATGCGGACAGAGACAGGAGACAACGAAGGGGAGGATGAGGAAGAGATGAGGGAAGAGAGGGAAAAAAAGGAGAGAGACAAGGGATGAGATACGCATAGGATGAGGGAGGAGGAAAGCGGAGAGACGAGGAGAGAGGAATAATGAGGAGGGAGAGATGAGGGAAGAGAGAGGGAAAAAATGAGAGAGACAAGGGACGAGATGAGCATGAGTGAGGAGGGAAGCGGAGAGACGAGAGGAGAGGAATAATGAGGAGGGAGAGATGAGGGAAGAGAGAGTGAGAAAAAAAAGGAGAGAGACATGAGACGAGAGAGAGAGACATGAGACGAGATGAGCAAAAGATGAGGGAGGAGGGAAGGGAAGAGACGAGGAAAGAGGAATAATGAGGAGGGAGAGATGAGGGATGAGAGAGAGAGAAAAAAAGGAGAGAGACATGAGACGAGATGAGCTAAGATGAGGGAGGAAGGAAGCTGAGAGACGAGGAGAGAGGAAAAATGTGTGTAAGTGGAGATAAAGGTATTTTCTGGGAGGTAAAGGACCACTCCACGGGACTATCTGAAGCCAGGAGAGGGATGGCCGGGGAGAGTCGAGTGAGAGGAGGAGAAGAGAGATGGAGAGGGCATGGAAAGAGGAGGAGGAAGAAGAAGGGAGACATGTGGGAGGAGGAAGACGGGCGAGGAAGAGGGAGGAGGATAAGCGGAGGTGATAGATGAAAGGAGACGAGGAGGAGGAGGAGGGGAGAGAGGAGAGGAGGAAAAACAGGAGGAGAGCTGATAGAGGGAATAAACGGAGAAGAGGAAAGAAATGAGGGAAAAATGGAATGATGGATAGGACAGCACGAGGAAGAAGACTGGAAAAATGGAGGAGGAGGAGGAAAGGGAAGAAAACGAAGAAACGAAAATGGAGAGGAAAGGGGACGGGAAAGAGGTGGAGAGGGAAAAGGAGGAGCAGAGGGAGAAGGAGAGGAGAGGTAAATGGAATGGGGAGATGGGAAAGATGAAAAGATGAAGGAGCGAAGGACATGGAGAGGAAAGAGAGGGTGATGGAGAGGGAAAACGACGAAAAGGGAGAAAACAGAGGGGAGAGGGAGAAAATGGAGGGAAAAGAAAGGGAGAGAAAAGGAGGGGAAATGGACGGGAAGGAAGGGTAAGAGATAAGAGGAACTGAAAAGGGAAGAGGAAGAGGACGATGAGAAAGACAGCGAAATACAAGAGGGAGAAAAAGAGAAAGCGATTAGTGAAATAATTCTACTAATGAGAGGAAGTAAATAAGTGAGAAAAGACAAAGGAGAAGACGAAGGGGAAGAGAGAGAGAGAGAGAGAGAGAGAGAGAATAGTGAAAGGTGTCAGTCAAACGAACGAGGTGAAAGATAACAAGCGATGAAGAGGGAACGAGAAACTGGAACAAGAGGAAGTGAAAGAGTGAAGAGAAAGACACATCAGTCTGACGAAGGGGAAGGGAGATAATGAGAGGGCAAGAGGGAGACGAAAGGTTAGGAGCAAGACAAAAATAACAGGAAGAGACACTTACGCCAGAGGAAGGAAGGAAGGAAGGAAGGAAGGCAGAAGGGGAGAAGTGAGTGAGAGGGAATGCCAGGAATTGGAGCAGCAAGACGAAGATAACAAGCGAGGAGACAGGTGTACTATTAAAGGAAGGGTGGAACTGACTCTGGGTGAGGTAGTGTGTGATTAAGGAGGCAGGTGCTGAAAGAAGAAACTGTACGGAAGGAAGAAGAAAAGGTGTGGAAGGAGAGATCAGAGGTTGAAACGTGAAGAGGAGGCTTTATGGACTGAGGAAAGAAGGGTATGAAGGGGAAGATGTATGTATGGATAACACTAATATGAAGTCAAACACCGAACTCTGCTTCAAACTCTTTACTGTGATGACGTTGTATTTATGCTTATTCTGGCTACTTTCAGAGGATTATAATTATACAGCTGAGGAGAGATTTTCGAAGTGGAGAGACTGGATATATATAAGCATCGTTAACCATTTCCCCTATGCTTAGTATGTCGCCTGTATGTGGAAAGAATAAAATGAAAACAGGCTGACGGGATTAACACAGATTCGCCCTGGAGTCATGGTATGCATTCCAAATCCACACATCCCTCTTCCTACGAACAACCTAGTACAACAATGACGCCCAGCACATTCTAGTCCACCACTAACAAACGCAGGGATGGTCATTAGAGCGGGCAGGGTTCCATTGCAGGGCAGACACTGGTTGAATGCTACCTGGCTCTGTTCCCGGTCCAGCCTCTCACACAGAGAGATAACAATGTGGCAGAGGAGGTGCTTTGCGGGCACACAAATCCACCCACTATATCATTCAAGCCTGTACTTACGAGACATTCCCACGTATGATCAAATCTGTACCACGACAGGTCTTCTCCTATACGATTACCTTTTTTTTTTTTTGGTTTGTTTTTTAACAAGAGAAAAGCGCGAAGTAAAGGCTGACAACCTAGATCAAGATAATCTTTATTAACAATTTTTGTACACGCGTTTAGTTTAAAAGGACGACACGCGCTTAGTGTAAAAGGACGGAGGTCACATGCAAAGGAGAGATACTGAAGAAGAGTGCAATTATATTATTCATACGTGTATACTGAAGGACATAAAACTATAAAAAAAAAAAAAAAAATGAGGATGCTAAATGTCATCGCGATGGGAATGGCACGCCTGCAGTTCAATGGAACAAACTACTGTGCAAAAACAGCGCTGCACCGCCGCAGCAAAGAGTGAGGGGGGGTTAAATAAAGCCAGTGAGAAATGTGGAGTTGAAGTGACGAAAAACCTTTGATACCAGAGTTCAGATGAGCGATCCTCTGCTCACCTAAACTGCAGCTGATTCTCACAGATAAAGAAGATTCTTGTGCACTGTGCTGAGTCAACAACCAAACTGGGTAATAGAAACAGTCGGTTCAGCACGTCTTGCCTCATAAAAGCTCACTCCGCAAGAAATTAACGAGACCTTTCCAAGATATCGTCGTGCATCCTGAAAGCAGAGGAAGATAATACCGGCAGTGTGGAGGTTGTGTCGAGAAGAAATATGGAGGGACTGAGAGTTAGAGGCATTTAGTTTCTTTTTGCCTCCCAAATAATAGGCTGATAAGACCCTACATACACCGCGGTCTCACTGTCTGCGTACTGTCCGTATGTATGAACGAACGGGAGAGAGAGAGAGAGAGAGAGAGAGAGAGAGAGAGAGAGAGAGAGAGAGAGAGAGAGAGAGAGAAGGGCAGGGGAAAAATTGAGAGGGAGAGGGGTGGAAGGGGAAGAGGGAGAGACGGGTGGATGGGGGACAGGGAGAGACGGGTAGATGGGGGACAGGGAGAGACGGGTGGATGGGGGACAGGGAGAGACGGGTGGATGGGGGACAGGGAGAGAGGTGGTGTAAGGTTGGGGGGAGGGAAGGTGGAAGATGGGTGGGTAGGGGTAGAGAAAGAGTCAGATTGAGCCAACCAGTCTGACATTATCACCAACACTGAACTAATGATCCTTCCCGGCCCTCTCCCATCACGTCTTTATCACTTAGCTCCCTTTCCTCCTTCCCTCATTTCTTTCGCCTGCATTATCAGTCTGTCTAAACTTGTTCTGTGTGAGATTCTCCTTTTATTCATTTTCGTACATTCAACTTTTCTTTTTCCTAACATTTGGTTCCCTTCAATTTTTTCTTTACTTTTATTTTTTCACTTTCCACGTTCCTGTCTCCATCCTTTTCTCTGTAAATGATTTTGTGCCGGTACTTCATTATTCTTCTAATTTACTTATTTAACCACAATTTTACTAGTACGCATAATCATGTGCTAAAAAAAGTCTTACATTATTCTCCCTCCTTATTTGGCTATTCATGTCTTACTTATAAAACAATCTCATAAGGTCATACATTAAAGACAACAGAGAAACAAAATGATGGGCATATATATTCCCTGGGCCATGGGAGAGGGTGTGTGTACATTCCCTGGGCCATGGGAGAGGGTGTGTGTATATATTCCCTGGGCCATGGGAGAGGGTGTGTGTACATTCCCTGGGCCATGGGAGAGGGTGTGTGTACATTCCCTGGGCAATGGGAGAGGGTGTGTGTATATATTCCCTGGGCCATGGAAGAGGGTGTGTGTATATATTCCCTGGGCCATGGAGGAGGGTGTATGTATATATTCCCTGGGCCATGGAGGAGGGTGTGTGTATATATTCCCTGGGCCATGGAGGAGGGTGTGTGTATATATATTCCCTGGGCCATGGAGGAGGGTGTGTGTATATATTCCCTGGGCCATGGAGGAGGGTGTGTGTATATATTCCCTGGGCCATGGAGGAGGGTGTGTGTATATATTCCCTGGGCCATGGGAGAGGGTGTGTGTATATATTCCCTGGGCCATGGGAGAGGGTGTGTGTATATATTCCCTGGGCCATGGGAGAGGGTGTGTGTATATATTCCCTGGGCCATGGGAAAGGTTGTGTGTGTATATATTCCCTGGGCCATGGGAGAGGGTGTGTGTATATATTCCCTGGGCCATGGGAGAGGGTGTGTGTATATATTCCCTGGGCCATGGGAGAGGTTGTGTGTGTGTATATACTGTATTCCCTGGGCCATGGGAGAGGGTGTGTGTATACTGTAGACCCCTTAACCTTATGACCTCGTTTCTGCCGCAGCCTCACACACCTCACGCCTCCGTGCTCAGCGTCCCATTGTCCCAACTCGGGTGATCACTGACACGTAACCAGCCACATTACACACGCAAAACCCGTTCTAGAAATTGTTTTAACTCTTTTATGTACCGGTATTCGATTTTTTCACACCCCATGAGTGATGTGAAAGATTTTATGAGCAACGGTAGAAGGAAAATAATTAAATACACAAACACTACCTGTGATTACTGGAAACCCACAAGGAAAACTTGGCAAAAGCGGCAGTGTTACCAGCTCCAGTCGGTCAATGCTACTTCTGCAATCGACTCCTCTACACTGACTCCCTTACCACGTTTTTTTTTTTCTGTTCGTCTATCCTTTCGCTTTTTTTTTTATTTCTATCTCCCTTATTAGGATATTTTCGGTAAGTTAAAGAAAATTGTCCCACAATAACCTGAATCAAAAAGGGCACCACTGAAGTGAATGATTTAATTTACCTTCAATATCTTTCCGTACACTTTCTATCACCCCTCTCTCTCTCTCATATCCTTACCTACCTGTTAATATTCACTCATTTTCCTCCTGTTTTCTTTCCTCCCTCTTTTCCTTTGTACCTTTCCACCTATCTCCTCCTCTTCCTCCTTCTCCTCCTCTTCCTCTTCTTCTTCCTCCTCCTCCTTTACACCCTCCCATCTCTATAGTCTCCACTTTATAATTCTCCTCCTACTTCTCCTAGTCTATGTCTTCGCCCTCGTCCTCCTCCCCTCTTTCCAACTCTTCATTAATTCTCCTTCGCTTCTTCTCATATATCTTCCTCCCCCTCTCCCCTTATTTTTTTCTTCTCCTCCTCTGCTTCCCTCTTATCTTCGACTTCCTTCTTCGTCTTTGCTGCTCCCTCCTTCTCTATTTCTTCCACTCCCCCTTCTTCCCCACCGTCTTACTCCATTTCCCTCCATGTTTCTCTTCCCTCCATTTAACCTTTCTCCTCCATTTCTTTTCTTCTGTGATTCACCCTTTTATTCTTTTACTAGTCTATTTGTGTTGTTTCTCTCCCTTCCTCCATCTCCTCCATGGGCTGTCTAACATCAGTCCTTTTCTTCATCCTTTATCTTGCTGTTCTGTCCTTAACCATTTTTTAACCCCACCTTTCTTCCTAACTCTCTCATGGTCGCGTCTTCAGAATTCTATTGAAGCTATGACAGACCATTAAACTGAGAGAGGATCACACATACATGAGTAAATACCGTCACCATTAGCCCCCTCATGGTAAGGATAAGTCACCGAAACTGTGTCATGAAATTCCACTCTTCAACAACCTCCTTTTCCCCTTTCTCTTCATTTTGCCTTATTAACCCTGCTTCCATATTTTTAGTGCGTACCGGGTATGTATTAATCTCCATTTTTTCCTCCTGTTTCCTTAGCTTTCTCATACCTATTATTCCTATTAGCGCTTTTTTTCCTTACGCTCTGTTCCTACTTACGCTTTTTTTCCTTGTGCTTTTTGGCATTCTGATATTTCTTTTATAATCCAATTACGTTATTCCAACTATCCTTACTTCTGTTCACAATCTGTTTCACTCCATCCTCGAATTCCACTTCCTTCTACTTTTTCTGTTCACCATTTTCCAATTTTCCTCTTTCATTTTTATCTCCCTCTTTCCATTCCCCCCACAAACAGATTCTCCCCTTCTCTCTGTCTCTCTCTCTCTCTCCCTCGTTTCTCCCCTCGCCTCTGACAGTTCCTTCCCCTCCCTCCCCCTCTCGTTCCTCCCCTCTTCCAGTTCACTTCCTTCCTCTCTTGACACGACATGACAGGGATGGTCTGGTGAAGGAAGGTTGGGAGGGCTGAAAGAGGAAGGGAGAGGAGAAATGTATTGGAAGAGGGAGGGGAGAAGAAATGGACTGGTGGAGGGAGGGGGAGGAGAAATATACTGGGAGAGGAAGGCGAGGAGAAATGTCTTGGAGGAGGGAGGGGAGGAGAAATGTATTGGTGGAGGGAGGGGGAGGAGAAATGTACTGGACGTGGGAGGGGGAGAAGAAATGTATTGGAAGAGGGAGGGGAGAAGTAATGGACAGGTGGAGGGAGGGGGAGGAGAAATGTATTGGAAGAGGGAAGGGGAGGAGAAAGCTATGAGGAAGGGGGGTTACGGGAGAAATGTATAGAAGGGAGGGGAAGAAGAATGTATGGGAGGGAGGGAGGGGGAGGCAAAAGTATGGGAGGAAGAGCGCGGAGAAAGTAAGGGAGAAGACAGGAGAAAGTATAGGGAGGGAGGGAAAAGTGTGAAGAGAACATGGGAGGAGAAAGTAAAGGAGAAGAGAGTAAGTTAGGGAAGAAGAGACGAGATTTGGATGAAAACTGAAAGTAGTGAAGGAAGAGAAAAAAAGAGACGACGTAGGATGAGTAGATAATTAGGACTGAGAGGGAAATTTGGGGCGGAAGAGAAAAGAAGGAAGAAAGGAAGGAAGAAGGAGAGTCTGGGAAGAAAGAGGGAAAAAAGTGGTGGAAGCAACAAGGGAAGAAGTGAGAGGAGGAAGGAAGAAGTGAGCGAAGGAAGGAAAATGTGTGAGGGAAGGAGAGGGGACGGACGGAGGAAAGACAGAGAAGATGAAAGAAGGAAGAGGTGACGTATAATACAACAGGAGAAAAAAGAAGACGGGAAGGAAGAGGAGTCGATGCGTGGAAGGCATGCAAGAGGGAGGGATAAAAAAAAAAAAAATGCAGAACTAATGCCATGGTAATTCAGAGTGTATAAAACGCAAGAGGCGATGAGTAATAGAACTTAAAAGGTACCCCCCCAAAAAATAGGAAAATTTTAAAAAGAGGGACGTGAAATTGCAAACAAGGAGTGATAAGAACGACATGGAAGAGAAAAACAATGTGGGTGGAGGCGTAGAACTGGAGGCGAAACTCACGGACGCTCCCAGACCTTGAAACCTCCCACCACCAGAGGGGGGGGGGGCTTAAAGAAACGTCATTAGCGTGTAATTTTGTCGCAGCATTCCCGTTTTCTTTTCTCCAGGGGTAACAAAGGGTAGCTAAGGGTCAGGGAGGGGTCAGGGCTGGGGCGAGGTGTTAACTTCTACCCATACATGAAAAAAAAATAAAAAATGGTGGATGTTTTAAGTCTTGAATCCGCCGAAGGAAATAGAGAAGTGAAAAAAAAAAAAAAATGATGACTAAATGAAAATATGTGTGTGTGTGTGTGTGTGTGTGTGTGTGTGTGTGTGTGTGTGTGTGTGTGTGTGTGTGTGTGTGTGTGTGTGTGTGTGTGTGTGTGTGTGTGTGTGTGTGTGTGTGTCCGTGCGCTCGAGTATGTCTGGTCACACGAGCAATGAAAGAGAGAGAGGGGGGGGAGGAGGTAACAGAATTGGTGTAAGAGTGAATTACAGTAAAAGAGATATAAGAGTGGGTTGGCTGAGCAAGTGAGAGTGGGAGGTGTGAGCGAGTTGGAAAGCAGGTGCAAAAGTGAGTCTGTCAGCGAGAGTGGGTGAGTGGAAAAGTAAGCCAGTGAAAAGCCAGCTAGAGTGAGGCTGCGAGAGTGAGAGAGCAAGAGTGAGGACAGAATCGAGTGTGAGAGGGAATTTAAGAGGTGTGTGTGTGTGTGTGTGTGTGTGTGTGTGTGTGTGTGTGTGTGTGTGTGTGTGTGTGTGTGTGTGTGTGTGAGAGAGAGAGAGAGAGAGAGAGAGAGAAATCATGAGTGAGTTGTAGCTGTAGTCTGAGGCGGGAGGAACAGCATGTAAGCCAAAGAGACAATGTGAGGGAAAGCGATAGAATGTTAGCGACGCCACCGTATGCATAAGCGAATCAATATGTTATAGGCAAAAGCGGGTGAGAACAGGAGTTAGTGTGAAGGTGTGCAAGAGGAAGAGAACAAGTTTGCAGGAGGACGAAAACCAGTGTACTAGTGACCGAGCATGAGAGATGGCGAGAGTAAATGTGAAAGAGGACGAGGACGAGCACAAACATGATAAAGAACGAAAAGAACAAGAACGACTGAAAGTGAGAGACAGTCAGCTTGACTCAGTGACTAACTGACTAATTAAAGAAACTTCCTGGCAGAGTAAAGCGTGCGTGGGTGTGAAAATGCGACATCCAGCGACAGCTAGGCATTTTTTTTTAAATTTATTTATGAAAATGAAAGAATCAAAGGGTGAAATCGTATAAAAGTTTTCCCTTCCAATGAAAACTGAGCTAGAGAGTCAAAATCACGATCCGCTCCGTATGAGATGCCTGCACGGATTACGCTCAGAAGACTGGAAGACATAGGAAAAAGGGAAAGACTAAGGAAGACTCCCAGGGTTTAATAACCTTACAGTAAAGACTTAGAATATTGTCCAACTCTTGCACTGAAGAGCCCTACAGAAATTGTGGAGAATGCACAGCCGTGATGGGGAAGAATTGCAACCACACTGCTTTGACAGGAAATGATTTCATGACTAGCGATAATCGAGGGGAAAAAAAAAAAAAAAGGTAGATGTGAGTCGGCAAGAGGAAGGGAGTTCATGAAATGAAGCTTTCCACTCCACCCTACTTTTGACTGAGATCAATCCTTCCTTTTACCTGAACGGTGCACTTACATGGGTGTGAATAGGATTCCAGAAGAAATTTAACAACTATACTGAGGTAAATAAAGCACAGATGTTTAATAATGCCAGTCTCTAACAAAGTTATTTTGTAACGCAAGGAATATAGTTTTACCAAAACTGATCATGAGAGACACCCAGGAAACAGAGTCGATGGCATAGTCGTTGAAGTGGTGGTCTGCAGTCCCAGTGGACGCGAGTTTCAATCCCGGCTGAGGCAGGGAACAATTTAAGGGATCTGAATTTCATTAAAGTAGTTTTCGCAGATATACCGTAAAATCCGCCAACATGCTGTGCAAACATCACCGCTAATACCAACACATCAGTGCTGTATGAGACAACTCGAGGATAAATTCAATATGGACAGTGGGTGTTTGCGCCGAAGTGGTGACATGTGGAGGTGAACAGCAAGTAGGACTGCTGGGCCTCATGGAACGGTAAAGTCTATGCCCTGAGTCAAAAACATAATATACAAAAATGAAGAAAGATTGTGTCTTGATGAAAGTAGGGAAATAATCATGTGAAAAACCATAGTGAACTAAAAGATGGAGGAACTGAGTAAGGCATTCTAATAAGGTATCTTCACTTTAGAAACGCCTAAAATCAGAGGCTAGTTGTAATATAGCCTCATCCCAAGACTGCTGTATTATGTGCTGCACTGAATGCTGCAATAATCGGGTGAAAGAACAAGGAATGGAATCACCAGTGTATGAGCAGGCAGGACAAGACGTACAGCTCCCGAATGTCAATGATGAGTGGAAGAGAGATAAGTGATGCAACAAAAGATTCTGAAGCAAGACAACTGATAAGTATTAGAAGAAAAGTATCTATTAGCAAAAGCAGTTAAAGAACAACCAAAAATAGAACGTGACTTGGGAAAAAACACAGGCAGAAAGATAAACTATTAAAGGGCAGTACTGAATTTAAGGCCTTCTGCCTGGTTAAATCGAATGCATCTGAGATGACTACTGCAATGGCAGCGGTTTCACCAAATATCACAAAAAAAGGATGGCTAGGAATCTGAAAGAATGATAAAAAGGATGATCAGTGGAGCATCCCTGACGAAACCCATACACACCATCAGGCAGAAGGCCACGAAAGGACAAGATATTCATATTTTTCTCACTACAAATAAAGACCGGAATACTATACAGGAGAATAAGGGTGTTCTTTAGTGGGTTGCGAATGGTCCACTTTTCTTTCTGTTCCAGCTGAATGACAGCAAGTTTCCAACAAGATGGAAAGTACAAGGTAACAAAGATGACAGAGTTTGCCTAGTGTCACTGGCGTAGTTATCCCAGTAGCAAATGGGTGAAGCAGAAGTAAGATGATAATGAAAGGAGAGAGAAGCGAGCCCTTAAGAACATTAAATTTTTTCTCTTATCAGTTTTGCTGCCTGTAAAGGGTAACCCTAGTCCCCACGTGTATTTACCCAGCAGTCAACTTTGCCTTCTGTACTGATAACACACCACATGTTTTTCTCACAAATTAGCAGAAAATCCCTCTTGTCCTTGAAATGTGCGTGTGACATAATGTGGGAGGAGCAAAGTAGGGATGTTTGCCAGTTACAAGCCTAAATGGCGCTTTCGTCACGTTCTTGATGGCACGAAATTGGTTCTGTGTGGAGTGAAGGAGGCCCTCATTGGTAGCAGGTGCATCTATTGTTTCTGTATGGGCGGAATTATTTTTAAGACAGCCTAGTGGTTATTTAGCTGAGAAAGGCAGAGTAAGTCTGCTTTATAAGCTCAAGGAAAATGTGAAGAGACACATTTCGTCTCTTTGTACAGACACACATTTTTGTCTCATTTTGTACTCACATCCCTGTACACATTTTTGTCTCATTTTTTGTACACACATTTTTGTACACATTTGTCTCACTTACTGTCACGTTACACTTTTGTCAGATTGTGTTGCACTTTTCCCCAATACTACTCAGTGCGTGACTTGGATTACAAAACACACTGTTTGTGCACCATTTCCCATTTTTGGTTCACTCCTCCATTTACACTAGTGTGTGAATTATATCTGGATTTAACCTTCGAAGTCTCCATGTTTCCTCGAGCTTTGTGAGTACTTAGTCTCCACTGAGTGTATTCTGGTTAGGTAAGAAATAACTATTGAGACAGGCTTGTTCTGAGGGAACCGCAACTTATACAGGAAAAGCAATACCAGTGTTGCAACGAACAGCATATTTATTATGTCCAGACGTTTCGACATATTCATCTATGTCATCTTCAGTGGATCTAAAAAGATGAAAAAAAGACCTGTAAGGTATTTAAAATCCTAAAAGAACTATATGAGCATGAGCTCATCGTACCTACATAAAAGAGAAAACGTAGTGCTAAATTATAGGGGGGACTTAACTGCACAATATATTCAGAGGGACAGCAGACAGACAATTGTTTAGAGCGGGTTTTCGTTTATAAATATGAATGGATTCTAGTATTCTTAGATTCATACTGGTACATGTGTCTATTATACAGAAATTCTTGGGATCAACAGAAGTATTACAAATATATGAATGGTCCCTTACCGCTGAGTGAGGAGGGTCGCTCACAGGGAGACCTGACCTGCTCGACTGACCTCTATGCTCGTCAACCCTTAGCTTGAAAGCTCGTATTGTGCTTCCAATATACCCTGTATGGCAACTAGGGCACTTGTATTCATAAACGACTGACGAGCGGAGGGCAGTCGGTAGTCGGTCTTTGTAATTAAAAAATGATTGAATCTTAAGATCATTCTTATGAACAAATCGGAACTTTATTTGAGGATAGAAAATAGAAAAGTTATATTTCAGTGCCCTCTCTATCTTTTCTGATACAGTACCAAGAAAAGGTAGAGAAAGATACATTTCCTCCTTACCCACTGTACATACGGGTTGCTTTGGACTGTAAATTTTGGCTAAGAATTTTCTAACACAATTATCAAAAAGAGCAGTACTGAAACCATTGTTAGCAAAAAAAATCCTCAAAAATGAAATCTCCTGATGGAATAGGTTGTAGGTGGAAGTTAGGTTATAAGCTCTATACAAAAGTGTTCTAATTGCATTCAACTTAAAAATAAATGGACAGTAACTAAAAAAGCTAGTACCCAAACCCGAGAAAGTAGGCTTACGATATACAGACATAACCAGAGTGCCATTTAACTTCTGAATTAATAAATCAAGAAAAGGGAGTTTACCGTTAACTTCACATTCCATGGTAAATTTTATGTTCCTATGTTGTTTATTTAGGTAGTTTAAAAAAAGTGGAGCATGGCTTTCATCTTGAAATATAAGTAGAGTGTCATCCACATATCTACGATAAAGGATGGGTTTAAAGTATACAGGACAATTATCCAGCCATTTTTTCTCCCAAAAACAGAGAAAAAACATTAGCCATAGTCGGACCCAGAGGCGAGCCCATAGCCACACCGTCTACCTGTTTATATACCTCGTTATTAAATATAAAATGGCAGTCCTTGACACAAACAGAAATCAGGTTTTTAAAGAATTTTTTACTCATACCCATGACTTTATCCATATCATTAAATACTGAATTTACACATAACTCAATAGTTTCATCCAAGGGAACATTTGTAAACAATGAGGTGACATCAAAACTACACATGTAGCAGGAGGTTGGTAGTCCGAATCCAGAGAGAAAGTTAAAGAGCTCATATGAATTTTTAACCGTATATTCATTGGTTGTTAAACCCGAAAGGATGGGAACTAAAAATTTGGCTAATTTAAAGGAGGCAGTTTTAAATGCAGCCATGATTGGTCTAAGAGGTATGGATTGTTTGTGAACTTTAGGTAATCCATACAGAATAGCTGGTGATGAGCCACTAGGTTTTAAAGACTGTGAATATTCCTTTGAAACAGTTCCTTTTAAAACCATAGATTTTAATAACCTGTTTACTTTATCCTCTATTTTCATGTTCAGTTTTATTAAATCGGCATGAATGACTTTAATGAATTTAGTGGAGTCCTTCAAAATATCGTGCATTTTCGTTATGTAATCAACCTTATTGAGCAGCACAACTCCTCTTCCTTTATCTGGACGACAGACAACCAACTCCTCATTCTTACCCAAGTCTTTCAAAATGTTAAAATCTTTCTTTGTGAAAATACCTTACAGGTCTTTTTTTCATCTTTTTAGATCCACTGAAGATGACATAGATGAATATGTCGAAACGTCTGGACATAATAAATATGCTGTTCGTTGCAACACTGGTATTGCTTTTCCTGTATAAGAAATAACTAGTTTTATTTTGTATTCTGGGGCCTATATGAATCCTCCTTTTGTAAAATGAACCTTGGTTTCTTCCTTGGTTGTGTATGTTATAGTGTACAGTAAAGTTAGTTTTCTTGCAAGCTTTACCTTTTCCCTTTTGGTGATTAATCAAGGGCTAAGAGTGCACCGTAATACACACCCCCATAACACCAGTAATGGGTGTCAACACGGATGCATTGTTCTTGAAAACAATAGGAGCCCACTAGGACCATATGACTTTATAAATGAGGGCAAAAAGGGCAGAACGTATATCTCTTGGGGAAAAAAAAAAATGTCAGTTATAAGGAAACAGAGGAGGGAAGAAACAGAGGAACAATGAAATCGTCCACAGCAGAATTTGAAGCAAAAGTCTAAGCAAAGATTTCACTTTTATCAGAGGAGGTAACGGCATCGAATCTACAAGAATTGAAAGGAGGGCAAGAGGAAGAAATTAAATTATTTGAGTTATTTGCAAAGTGTCAAAATGCGGTGAGCTTGTACTGAATATTTCCTAACACTGGTACAATAAAAAAATGCAGGTGATTCAGGGATAAGTTGTTGCCTGTACCTTTTGAAAGTCATTTCCATGTTGTGGATAATGTCACAACAGGCATAGTTAAAACAAGGCTGTTTGGCATTAGTCAAATAGTTGTCTCCATGTTCGTGAAGATAAGTTCCATGATATGCAAGGCACACTCACAGGTCTCAGCCATTTGTGGAAAAGCCCAGCAAATATGAAAAGGCAAGTCTCACTTATTATCTTTACATACACGTGACGGTAACTACACACAGGAAAATACGAATGCCTTTAATATGGAAATCATTTAACTGAATTTTATGGTCAAGTGGCTAAACATTCAATTTATTAGAAAATGTGAAAACCAGGAAGAGACTTAAAATTTCCAAATTTATAAAGGATGTGGAAAACTATGCGAAACGACCAACCAACTACTGACTGATGCAATAATCCAACGACTGGATAAAGTCTGTACTTACTTATGTAGACCCAGCACTGCACAACGGCTTACCTGAAACAAGGGAAATCATTATACTAAACTGCTTTACATGAGCTATCAGTGCTGATATCAACAAAATGGAAGCCATATTAGCTACGGTAAATTAGATTTTCGTGCAAAAATTGCATATTTGAAACAAATATCTCAGACTCTAATTGAGATACAGCTATTTGGTTGAAAATCCTATAATAAAAAGTTTGCTGAGAATTTTGGCTGAATGTTTAGCCATTTAGCCTAATGGAAAGTACCGAATTCAAATCTGCTCAGTGTTTTCTTTGTAACACGTTTTAGAGAAAACCACAAAAGCTGTAAAGCTGTAACTTTACAGAAATATAGTTGTGGTCCCTCTCAGTAACTGAAAGGAATATGGTTACAGGTAAGCATACAGTTAGCCAGTTATTGACACCATTGTAAAATGTACCCGTGCTTCATTTATTTCTTCCACACCTTTCCCTTCAGATCTTATTGACATTACACAAGAAGCTACCTTAGGCTAATCTAAGTGCATGTTCCTAAAATGAATGACCTCAATACCATACATAGTTATGGCGAAGCTTCCTTATTGTGGCTGCACAATAAGTAAATAGGTAACTAATTTTTATGATGAAGGTAACAACAACCGTTTCTGACGATAACGATATATATACATAAACACAGAGAGAGAGAGAGAGAGAGAGAGAGAGAGAGAGAGAGAGAGAGAGAGAGAGAGAGAGAGAGAGAGAGAGAGATTTACATTAATTTAAAAACGAGTCCTTTCAAAGTCTATCAGATGGCCTACATATGTGTGAAATTTTCAAATCTGCCAGATCAACACTTCTGGTCAAAATTTTACGAGTTTATCTCCCCCCACCTTGAGGTAAATTATACGTTAATATTGCAACATTATTTTAATTTGACAAATCTGAAAATTTCGCATTTACCTTGGCCGACAGACTTTATAAGGCCACGTTTTTAAACTAATCTGTGCACATAAGTTTATAAAACAATTATAGATAAATATAAATATATAAGCTATCAAAAGTTTAAGATTCTTCACTTCTCAAATGAGATCGAATAGGCATTAGATGTAGGAATTCACCTCAACCGTATTCACCACCCAAACACATCCAGACAGGTGTTCTTTGTCTTTGGACACATCCCTCAGACATATCCCCAAATACACACCACACGCATCTCAAACGCATCCCAGACAAGCAATAGGCGCTCACAAGACACATCACCAATACCCTCTCCCTTCAGAATCCCCCCCCCCCTCCTCTCCATAGACGTGATGCTGGGAAAAAATCTACGGTTGCACCTTGCTAGATTTCGCCCTTCAATAATGTACAGTGCCTCAGGGAAAGTTAAGGACTCATACTGGATTTTGCCGTCCCGAAGGGTGCGGCAAGGTCAAATATTTAGGAACTTTCTCCAGGACGGCCAGGGATATGGAGTTTTGATGCTGTAAAAGTTGTTCCAGCCCTTTAACAATTGAAATGGCCTTGTTTACCTCGTCAATCAATGAAAGAAGAGAACCAAAGCTGGTGGAGAAAAAAATATATATATATCCTTGAATGGAAACTGTTACGAATAAAGAATCTTGTACAATGTTTCACTCAGCATGTAATACAGTCAGTACCTTGGAAAGAAAGCATACTTCCACGTATTAATTCGTATGAGGTCCAGTGCCGGACCAGACCTTCTCTCTGGAGAGAGTCACAAGCAAAATTAACTTTTTAAGCTGGAAAAGTACGAATTAAAAGGATGTGCCTGAAGTAATAGTAGTGCATGTGATTAGTGCAATACTGACTAAGCCTATGTTGTGAACCTATAGGGTGTTAACATACGCCAATACGGTATTTGAAAAGGCACACTACCAGCACCCACTCCCACTGAAATTAAGGGAAGAGGTATGCAACATAAATATAATTTAACATTGGCAGGGCAGCCTAAACTACAATGTAGCGAAGTGTCAGTAGGGTATTTATGCATATACACACTATAGCCACCGTTGGTTCGGAAATGAATGTAAAGAAAGTAAGGGTTTGTACACACGGGGCTTGCTATCAGTAGCCTCATACAACAGCCTCGGTCAGAAAATGATGACGCTTACGAGAAGGAGAGGACAGGAGAGGAGAGGAGAGGTGGTGACCTACAAAAAGGAAGTTAGAAGAAATGCCACGAACATTGGAAAAAATATTGGAAAGCAAGTCAGAAAATAGTAAAAATGCATCTTGTCTGTTCGTCATCAGGACAAGAGCCATTGATGAGGGCACTTCTGGTCCTCTCCTTTGTAAACTCGAGGCAAGTTAGTCAAAGCCTTGACTTATTAAATTCAGCTATACTGTATAATGTGCGTATAAATAAAGAATATGTTAGAAGAGCATGCACAACTATTCTCAGTAATACGGAAAAAGATCGGCAAAGAAGAGTGGGCAGGAGTAGGGGTTATGACAGCTCGTGAAACTGGAGCCCCAGCTCACCCTGTTACTAGCTTCCCCCCCCAACTCGGCTGTACTGCCCTATTCTACTGGTGTTACTGCCTCCTCCTTGACCGAGAGCGAGTGTGAGTGAGGGCGAAAGTGAGAAAGTGAGCTGGCATGTGAATGTGATAGTGAGTGTCAGAGTCCGACAGTGTGTGTGAGTTAGAGCATGGGTGACAGCGCTGACAGCATGGTTATTGGTGGTCCCACGCTGGCTGTGGTGTCAGACAGGAGGGACGCGGCACAGAGAGAGACAGAGGCATGTGTAAGGCAAGGGAGGGAGGCAGGGAGGGAGACAAGAAAGGGGAAGACGTGTGAGGCAAGGGAGACATGTGTGAGAGAGACAGGGGACAAGGCAAGAAGTGTTCGGTTGAGTCGAGGTAAAGCTATGTATGCGAGTGAGAAAAAGGAATGTAAAGTAAGGTATGGCACAGATGTATGTTTTTAAGGCAAGACTGAGGTATAAGTATGAGGCAGGGCTGTGGTTCTAATATAAGACAAGAAAAGGTTATGAGAGTAGTGGTACAAATATGAGGAAAGACTGTGGTGTAAGTATGAGGCAGTAAAGGTTTAAGAGAAGGGTAGTAGTTTATGGCAGGGAAGTAATTTGAGACAGGGAAGTGATGTAGGTGTCGTGATGTGAGCATGAGCAGGTTAATGGTAATGGTATGAGGCAGGATTGTGGTTTAAGCCTAAGGGAAGGTTGTGGCGCAAGTGTAGTGGATTAAATGTGCGGCGGGGCAGTAGTAAAAATATAAGACAGAGCTGTGTTGAGTAAAATGCAGGAATGAAACAGGGAAAAGAGGCAAATATGAAACAAGGAAATGGGGCAACACCAAAGGACAGAAAATACGGGAGTGAGGACGAATGAGAAGAAGAAAATGTTTGGAAGACAAAACGAAAAGTAAAGAATGTGATGAAAATGTGTAACGCTGGGATAAGGCACGGATGTGTGGGGAGCAAGAGAGAGAAAATGTATATAGACAGAGGTAGAGCAAGGGCGTGTGGGGGAGGAGAAAAAGGGGTGACGCAGAGAAAAGAGAGGTGTATGTATGGCAGGGGCAAAAAGTGTACGTGAAGCAGAGGACGGAAGAGGGTGTAAGAGTGAAGAGATGTAAAACGGAAAGAGGAAGAGGGTGTCAGAGTGGAGAGAGATGTGAAACAGAAAGAGGAAGAGGATGTCAAAGTGGAAAGAGTTTGAGGATGTGAAGGGGAAACGACTGGCATGAGTGTTTGGGGTGGGGAGGAGAGACAGAACGAAGGGCACAAGGAATGAGATGACGGTTGGTGGGAAACTAGTGGGATAAAAGCGTGATGAAGAAGGCAGAGACAAGGAATAGTGAGGTAGCAGAGGTGAAGCCTGTGAGAGTATGGCAGACCAAAGAAGTGCGAGTTAAGCAGATTACCAATGTGAGGTAGAGGGATAAGGGGTGGCGGGATACTAGGCGGATAAGGTAAAGTAGACGGATAAGGGGAGGTAGGTGAATATGAGGACGTAGGTAACCAAGGGGAGGTAGGTGGATAAGGAGAGGTATGTAGGAGGAGGAATTACGTGGATATGGGGAAGTACTGTAAGTAGGCATGGGGAGGTAGGTGGATCCGGTGGGGTAGACTGGTATGGTGAGATAGACGATAAAGTGAGGGAAGTGAGGCAGAGAACAGAAAGTCAGCTGCGATAGGGGTTGGTAGGTGGGCATTGGGGGACAGGCAGGCAAACAGTCGGTCGAGCTGGGAGCATTATACAAACGTCAACTTTCAATTTCCGGGCCTACCAAACAGACTCCCCGCTGGTCTGACAACGCCGCACCCACAAAACTCATTAAATTATACCGAATGTCATATAACGCATTGACAGCAGCAAATGTCAGCTGTTAATTGAAATATATCTACGGCACAAAGGCAGTTTATTGTGTGAGTCCCGAACGATGGGGCTGCTAGCGTGAGGAAATGAGTCAGTATCGACTGCCAGGAAAAGGGGTACGAAAAAGTTTTCGTTCACGTTCACCCTCCTTCCCTCTTTCTGTCGTCCGTAGTGCTGATTATGTGTAACGCCTGTGTACATGATGAGGAATGGGGTAATGCTTTAGTAAAGGAAACAAACTGTAAATTAGCAGGAACTCGCTGAAATGGCTGAATATAGGCAGAAAGTTATTGAAATGAATCAAAGCACTCTGGAGATGATGCCGCCTATATATGATTTTTGTAAAATAAATGAGTGACTCCACGTCTAGGCAAAAATTCTGGAACGTTACCTTTAAATATCTACACAAGTGACTGAATGCCAGAAACAGAAGAGACGAAAGAAACCGTGGTGTTTCAAAATGGATGCTCACAGATTTAACCTACTTCTTCAATATTTTAATGCTGCGATGCGTAAGGGTTGAAATTATAAAACGTCTTCGATTTTTCTCTGTTGCAAAAGTGCATCCCATACAATCAGGAACAAAAGATTTTCTTCTGTTCCACTGCATGTACTGCATTTATGGCTTATCCGTCACTTTCATCCCTGACGCATCATATCAAAGATTCATCTATGGGCAGCAATGCACACCAAACCTCTCATAGTTTAGGAATACCAGTCAGCAAATAAGAGTGATAAGTAGGAAACATGACATGTTAAACGAACTCTAGTTTCCCAGGAAACGTGACATATTAAACGAACTCTAGTGTCCCATTGTACTAGTGCCTGTGCGTCCCTCCCTCTCTGACACCGTTTGCAGTACACTGCGCAGACAGGCACTGGTGAAAATAATCTATGTCAGAGCGATGATACTGCGCTAGCTTGGAGAACTATCCTACTCAGGCTGTAATGGCATGTTTACACAAAGCGACTTGGTTTGCAACCTTGTCTTCTTAGTAAAACGAATTACTGGCGTCGGCGAGGACGTGAGCATTCCAGGTGTAGACCCGGGGTTAACCCCTTCAGTCGAATAAAGCAATGTTTAATATTTTAGTTACTTCAATACCATCATATTCAATTTTAATGGAAAAAACATGCCAAAGGCTGTACCTCTTTAAAAAGAAAAAATCTTCCCAGGAAAAAAATGGATAAAACAAAGCCGAAATGAGGATCAGTTCATTTTCAGATTCAAATTGGGAAATACAGAGTGAGGAAAGACGCATGGGTAAAGCCCCTCGTACTGAATGAGCTAATGAAGGCTATACTTTCTCCAGGTTCGAAAAGTCTCTATGCTGAATAAAATCATCTGGGGTAGCAAAAATAAAATACCAGAGTGAAGGGATTTACTGCAACATGATAATCTACTTCTTTTCTCTTGCTATTTCGAGGATTCCATTCAGCCTGAGATTCTTTCCTGGAGAGGTTATAAAAAGCCTTCATTTATCCACCTATAGCAAAACACCTGAATCCTCGAAGGGGTAGCCACAAACGAATCGCATGTCATTCTGTCCTCCGGGATTAGGTTGCCTTTCTTCCACCTCACACACCTCTCACTCTTTTACCTCTCCACCCTACCCCTCCATCTCATAGTGGGGTATTCTCTTGTGATGACTAAAATCGTCTGGTAGAAGCAACGCCACCAAAATGACGTACCCGGGCCGAAGGTGTTACGAGTGAGTTTAGGTCCCCGGGTCACGGCGGCGCAGATACAGGCACAGTTGTGGACAAAATAATATCACTCAAATTTTTTTCTCTCAATATTTATGAAACTGACAGAGTTGTGAAAGGGCCTATGTACTCCGAAAATCGCACCACTGAGTTCTGAAAAAGTGTTGCCTCGTCACTCTCCATTTATATAAATCATAAGTAATAGTTATACGAAAGTCCTTCAACTCTCCCTCTTCGCCGAAAGAAGCAAGGTGGGCTGCAGATGGGTAACCAGTTTGCAGTCCACTGGGTTCACGTCCTCATGAGACAGGAGCCACAACAACAACAACAACAACTAACAACGACAAATAACACCTGTCCAGTCCCGGTCAACAATACCTTTACAGTCCTGGAGCTCTAAATTAACAGTGTGAGATTCCAATCCATTTTACTCTTACCAAGATCTCATTAGGTTTTTGAGGTCTCGAGACGGCAGAAGAACTACCGGTTACAGGGGGGGGGGGCGCACGCGCGCACGCACACGCGCGCGCACACACACGCACACACACACACACACACACACACACACACACACACACACACACACACACACACACACACACACACACACACAAGCTGAAATCTAAATCGTTCAGGTGTTGTGCTGCGGGAGAATATTTCCACAACTTCACGGATATTCCAGCCAGCGAGTCCCATCAGGAAACTCTGGCACTATTTAGCAGTGGGAGTATACCAGGTGACAGATTCACACACTTACGATGACTCCCTCTTTTACTCTCATTTCAATTTGCAGGAAACGGAAGACTCTGGAATGTTCATTTTCATATTTCTTGCCCTTCCTTCAAGAAAACGAATATTCTACTTTCGTAAATAAAGACCTGTTTTTGCTGAAAGGACGAGCCATAAAAATAAACACTTTTCATGTCTCCCAAAACGAAATCTGAGATACGAGTGGAAACTTATCATAAGCTTGTTGGTGAGTATCAGAGCTGGTAGAGAAGACAGACGTGAATGGGTATGTGGATGCAGGAGCGGCACACTTGTATTTCACTGCTATGTGCACAGGTAACATTGTATTCCAGAAAAAAAATCGAACAAACACCTATTTTGCCCAAGAATAAGAGCTTACACTCTGTTTCAGGTGAATAAATCCGGAAGTGGAAGTCGCGTGGGTGAACGGTGTTGGGTGAATGGAATGAAAATGATTGAGTGTTGTAGGCGAGAGAGGTGAGTGAAAAGACTGCTGCGTGGGATGTATTTGCCAAAGGTGCACAATGAACGGAAAAACGCTGATGTAATGAAGGCCTTGCTAATTATAGTGCAGACAGGATGGGGTCATTGTCCTGGTGCTCATCATTAAGTGTGTAGGCTGTTACTGCTGTCTGGTCGAGCAGAGGCGTCGACCACAGGTAAGAAAATGCCCCTGTTGGACCGTCCTACACGTGCAGTATGGCGCGGGTACAGTGCACTCAACGTACAGGGAGCCGGCGCCCCCTTGTGGGAGACAGCGCTTTGCCATGATCGGCCCAGGGTCCTTCCCCATAGAGAAGTGTTGGGAAACATGATGAGGTTTGGCTCCCAGGTGGATGCTGCAACTGTTTGGTTTCACCCGGAGTGCGATTGTGGACTATTCATCAGAGTCATGTGTGTGGATCAAATGTGGATACTGAGAACAGATTAAGACAGTAATAATTGAATGCTTGATGAGATGGTTGTCTTTCGTAAGTTCTAGAAGTCGTATCTCGCACTTCAGTATGATAACCTCTGTGGAAATTCCAGAGTAGGTGTGGAGCAAGCGTGAAATTATATGGTCATGTTGAGAGAGAGAGAGAGAGAGAGAGAGAGAGAGAGAGAGAGAGAGAGAGAGAGAGAGAGAGAGAGAGAGAGAGAAACCTTATATGAGTTCTTAAAAAATATGAATGGTCTAATATAATAGCTGTCTTCATAACGGCCCACTGCAGACACAAGTTTCACTGTGTGCTGGGTTTCACAATTAGGCACACTTTTAAAATGATATCCTGCAGTCTCAAAGCAAATATTATACCTGGACAAAAAGAAAAAAAAAACACGTAAAGTAGCCAGCAGTCTACATACACTTCGGAAAGCGGTGTTCAAGCTTACATGGGTGAGGCTTGTTTCCTGATGGCCGCTCTCCAAGTTATACCAGGACCAGCATTCCCGTCTCTTCAGAAGGCTCCCTACCACATTTTTCTTAGATACTTATTACTATTACTACGCATCAGTATCCTATTATATGTAATTTGCACCTTTAAACATACCGACCAAATCTGCACACATGAAGTTAAATGGCTTAAAGTGCTAAATAAGGAAATAGTCTGACACGAGGGAGTTGCCAGAAGGCCTCCTCAGATGACATAACATCCCTTCCACGTTATTCTTAATCTGCCAAGTTTTCCCTTCCATGTTCACAGAGGTGTAACGTTTCACCCGGTTACACTTACACATGTGCTGGAAAGGGATACCATCACGTAGTGGCACTGATGGGACCAGGCGGTGGAGCTGCAAGGTTATACAAATGTCCCTCAAACCCCTCTCATCCCTAAAACAGGAGGTCGGTGGGCTGCAAATGGGAAACTTCGGCCTGCACTCCACCGGGCTAACGTTCTTATGAGCCGGGTGCTGCAACAACTACTACTATCACACATCTCCCCCACATGTCCAGACCATCTCATTCTACCTATATGCATCACCTCACTCATTCACTCAATGTTCAACGCCCCATTAATGCAGTACAGGACATTCTAAGAAATTTTACTCTAACTTGGTCTAAAATTGTCATCCCTGTATTTTGAATGCTAAACAACAGATAAACGCTAAAGTACAACGCTGGACACTAAGCAGAACTAAGGAAAGGACGTAGAGCGAGAGCACTGTCTTTTTCTGCCACTGAGTTATGTGAAATCAGCCGAAATATGGCGAAAATCTGGTCCAAGTTGCGGTCAAACAATTATAGCGCTCTGTGTGGCATTGCAGGGTCATGTCGCAACTTACATTTCAGTGCCTGATACGCTGGTACTTATGAACAGTAATTACAAACTGCCCACGTATCATTTCCACACAGCATCACGTATCGCATTGGGCGTACAATTACCTTCTCACGCAATCATTCAGTGTATTTTTACCTGTGTCGCACGATATTAACGCCTTCATCACAGCCTGTTTTATTTTACTCTTGTTATTTCCAGACGAGTTCATTCAATGTGCGAGGAAAAATGGGAGAAATGGAGTTCCCCCGAGCTAAGCCCTGTATTGGACTATATAGCCCCGCTAGGGTTACAGGAGCGTGCTACCACTCCCGGCACGGCAGCCCGGGCGAGGCTCGGACTCGCAATCCCCCGATTACGAGTCCAGCGCGCTACCACTGTGCTACCGCGCCCCCCTCAATGTGCGAGAGCTGTTTATCTGAAGTGGTTTCTTGTGGTCTTAATTAATCCCTTCATCGCTATACGTCCTCAGGTGAATAAAAATCGTTTGGCTGTAGCAGGATGAAAAGGGAAAACGCGTCATCGTAGAGAAAAGGGTAAGCGAGTGAAGACTGCATTCTAGGTGAGACGGGAGGATTCGTCACACCTGTTCCTTAGAGACTTAATTTGCATACTGCCCCTTAACATTCTACTGCATGTTATTTCAATCGTCTTAATCTCGACATAGTTTGCATAATAATACAGAAGAGAGGATACTGAGGTGTACAATGCAGAAATAAATCGTTAAAGAAAAGATGATACGGAATTCACAAGCCACTTATACAACCCTGAGAGAGACGAGTGATTATTTCCATGCTATCTTCTACTAACCATTGTGCAGGCTATAACTACCATGTTGTGTGTGTGTGTGTGTGTGTGTGTGTGTGTGTGTGTGTGTGTGTGTGTGTGTGTGAGAGAGAGAGAGAGAGAGAGAGAGAGAGGTGAATTATTACACAATTATAAAACTGTTTACCCAACTATACATAAAATACTGACCAAGAACATTCAAAACGCCTACACAAATACGTACTCAAAGGGAATTACTGATTAAACTGATACACCTAGTTTCATATGCTTCCCAAGAGAGGACAAGCAACTGGAGCTCCATATATGACAGGGAAGATTGTCCACCAATGTAGGTCCAGCCACTATACTGAACTCCTTTTACTCTACCTTGGCCTAAAAATAAGGTCTCTCCATCGTGAATGCTGAATTGTAACAAGAGATTAACACTAGAATATGATGCAAGCCACGAAGAAGTGCTTTGCTAAGGATGTAGAGCGTTAGTACTGTCTTTTTCTACAACTGACCTATGCGATATAAGCTGGAAAAGGACGAAAATCTGGGCCAAGTTAGAGTAAAAATAGTATAGTACGGACCTTGCCTCCATAAGTGTGTTGGTGTGGGGGACAGCTGGCTGGTGCTGTTGGC
This sequence comes from Coenobita brevimanus, assembly GCF_032717465.1. Lineage (NCBI taxonomy): Eukaryota > Metazoa > Arthropoda > Malacostraca > Decapoda > Coenobitidae > Coenobita > Coenobita brevimanus. Next base: position 25,716,405 of record NC_137047.1, on the reverse strand, counting down.
TGCAAGTAACTGTACACATATTACTCGCTCTTGGCAATGGGAACAACCAACAGGCTATCTCTTTCTTAAAAATATTGGAAACTGTTAGTCTCATTTCATACTTATATTTCTGATTAATTTCGAACCACACGACCCCATTCCAGTACGGCGCAGCGTGGTTATTTTTAGCAGCAACACCTAATGAGACCCTGGCTGGAAAATTCTCAAGTTTCTGTTAACGCTGTTGTTGTGGTATTGGTTGTACCCCAGACACTTTATGCCTTAACTGACTATGTTCAGGCGAAGTGACTAAATAACTGTAATCCTTGTAGTTCTACTGAAGCTGCCCTTTATACGATATACATATTATTATAATACTAATAATCTTCCTGCTACCTTTTTTTGTGTGTGTGCAAGGAAGAGGAACCAAAAGGCGCAAAACTGTTCCCTTCAAGAAAAAAAAAAAAAAAAAAAAAAAAAAAGAGAGAGAGAGAGAGAGAGAGAGAGAGTGAGAGAGAGAGAGAGAGAGAGAGAGAGAAATTCAAGATCCGTTCATTTCGAGATGTCTGGACACACTGCACTTAAAAGACTGGAAGTCACAGGCAAAAGGAAATACAAAAAGAGGAAGACAGTTCTAGAGATGACTTGTTGCATACATGCAGGACTGGAAGTACTGGTTAACTTTTGCATTAAAGAGTTGTACACAGAAGTGGTGAGAGTTGCCGAAAGACGGGTGCTACACGGCCGCCGAAATGGAACAGGGATGCAAGCAGACAATTCAGAACCGTGACCACTGAAGTAGCGATGGAAAAGAGATAATGACGCAAAAGGGCGGAGAAGAGCGACGATGAAGGGAGACAGTAAGAGTAGGAGAGGTAATGAGACGAAAAGCCTTTGACTCCACCCTGTTGAGAAGTACTGTATGTGGGAACTCCCCCACACATGAGAACTGTACTCCACACAGGGGTGTATAAGACCCTTGTATAAAGTCAACAGCAGGGGTAAAAATAAAGAAGCACGGAGTTGGCTTTGCACACCTAATGTGTGTGTCATATTGCATATACGTGTCAAAATATATACCCAGCTTCTTCTGAAACCTACTCGGAACTTCGTTACTACCGTCAACCTGTCTGCAAGTGTCACCAGGGATCTGTGATAGGAGTCCCCTCGTTTCGATGAAAATGGTGAGTCTTTCTTCATTAAACATTAAGTCGTTCATGTGAAAACATATTTTTCTTTCGATAAGGCTTCTTCACTTCTACGAATTAAATCTTCATTATCTATGTTACCAGTATAAATATGCTGCATACTGAATGAAATGACAACCAGACATAAAATCAGATACCAGTAACAAATTGTAAACAGAAACAAATTGTAAATGGAACTGAAACGAGCACGTATCCATGTGGAGCCCCACATGAGATCTCAAGATTATTAGAAACATAATATCCAAAACGAACAGACTGTGTTCTTTCACCTAAATAACTCTGAAACTAGAATGGATATACTTTTGCTTGATGCAGATAATTACTATGTTGTGACTGACACTGTTGAAAGCCTTCTACAAATCAAAGAACGACATTAGGGAACTCCTCCATTATCTATGTCCCGGTATAATATTTTTGATAGTGTTAGAAGGGCACTGTCAGTACAGGCTACGGTGTAAACCAGATCTGAAGCTATGCTGGGTATTAATGAGCAGTTTATTCACTTCTAGGAGTTGGATTAGCTAAGCTATAGTTTTATCGCAGTCTTAAGAGACTATGGGCAGAAGGGATATCGGACTGATATTAATAGCTCCACATGCATCAACAGATTTACAGAGGTGGATGAGTGAATGATGAGAGGATGAAAGGAGATAAGAGAAGGTCAAGTGAGTTGTGTCAAGAGCTGAGGTGTGGGAGTGATATATGAGCAAGGAGACGGTTCAATGAAAGATGGGACAAGTAGAGGAACATGTGGGAAGAGGAGGTTGCTGGAATAAAAGGTCAAAAAGAGAAAGGAGCAAGAAGAGAGTGGACAATGTGAAATATAGCTGACAAAGAAGAATTGCATGTGATGGTGAATAAAAAGAAAAGGGGAAATGAGACAATTAGGAAATCTACAGGAATGAGAGAGAGAGAGAGAGAGAATATTAAGGTGTATGAGTGTAATGAGAGTCAGCTTCCCCAACTGTTATTACCTTAGCTTAATTAAGACAGGTGCAGCATCGCACCTGGCCCAGTTAATTACACCTGTCTGGTTCCTTGCCACCTGTTTTACATACCTCCTTGTTATCTCCCCTCCCTTTTGCTTAAGTCTCTCTCTCTCTCTCTCTCTCTCTCTCTTTCCCTCTCTCTCTCTCTCTCTCTCTCTCTCTCTCTCTCTCTCTCTCTGTGCCACGATTTCACAACCACTTTTATTCCCCCTTCCTTCCCCTCTCTTCATTATTCTCTTCTGCCTCAGCTAGCTCACTTTCTTCTTCCCTTCGGAACGATCTGTCTTCTACCCGTTCCCTCTCCTCTTTCACACAGCCCCTCTCCCAAACTTCAATTTACACTTCTCTCTTCCGTTCACTATACACACCTCTCACCTGAACTACACCCTTCGATCTCTTCTCTGTTCTCCCCTCCCCAAATTTCTATCTATCCCTCAATCTAACCAACTCAACTTCTACGTCCCACCCTTATTCTTCCCTCCTCACCTTACCTATCATATTAATTTTCTCCCCAACCTATACTTCTCCCAAATCTATTTCCATCATCCATATTTCTCTCCTGGCCTAGCTTACCTTACCTTGCCCTTCGTTGCTTTGCCTTTGTCTCCCTTGCCCTGCCCTGCCCTGCCCTTCTTGTTCTGCCTTTCCCTGCCCTGCCCTGCCCTGCCCTTCGTGTTCTGCCTTTCCCTCCCCTGCTGTTCCTTGCTCTGTCATGCTTTTCCCTGCTTTTCCTTACTCTTCCTTGCCCTATCCTGTCATGCTCTGCCCCTCCTTTTCCTGTTAAACTGTACTCTGCCCTGCCCTGTTCCTCCTCGCTCTGTCCTGGCCTGCTTTTCTCTGTTATGCCCTGCCCTGTCCTACCCAGCTCTGCCTTTTCCTGTCCTGCCCAGCTCTGCCTTTTCCTGTCCTACCCAGCTCTGCCTTTCCCTGTCCTGGCCAGCCCTCCCCTCCCTAGCTTCGTCCCATCTTCCATACGCGGACCTCTATAGCCTCTCCCCTATCCATCTTCATCAGTTGCTCCTCATCCATTTATTCCTTCACGTATCCCCTTTACCCACTATCCCCAGCTCAGCACCTCCCTTTCCAACGTTCACTCTCTCTTTTCTCTCCCTCCCTCCCTCCCGCCCGCACTCCTTCCTATCTCCCATATCCACCTTCCCCTCTAATCTCTTCCCCTCTCCCCATCCATCTCCATCTCCGCCACCATTCATCCTCCCCAGCTTCCTCACTCACTCGCCCTCCAATCCTCTCCCCTCCCTCCCTCTCCCACATTTTTTCTTCTCGTTAATCTTTTCCTTTCTCTTTACTGTATCTATTAAACATTTAACTTGCAAGCCATCATTTCAAAAGTGGCATGTGGCAATCGTCTGTATTCATTTTTACCCTCTATGTTGTCTAAATCTCTATGGCAAAAATAAACCGGTATTCTCAGTCGATCATTTACACGACGGGTTAAATTTACAGCAGTGTTTGTCAGTCTTGAGTTTTCCCCTCCTAAACGACCTTCAGCCTTTTTACAACACTGGGAGAGCCACCCAAAAATAAACCAATTGTGACTTTAGTTTTTATGTCATTTATTTTCTTTGCACGGAACGTAATCTTTGGTACCGGTTTTCCAAATGGTTATTAACTTTTCCAAACCTCCCTTACATCTACTCATCACCTATTTACCGCCCCTACTTCTTATCAGTATCCTCTTCTTGGCTATCCAATCTACCCCTCTCTTACATTTCGCCTCACTCACCTTTCGACAATTAATTCCCTGCCTCCCCAGCGTAGTTTATCTTCTCACGACCACCTCTAACCGTCTATCCCTTCCACTTTTCCCTTGCCTCCCATCATTTCCCGTACTTACCCCTCCCTCTAATCCCTTCCTCTCTTCCTCAGCCTTGGTCCACCATCCATCTACTTCCCATCTTCCCACGCCTTACCCTCACATCTCTGCTCCTTCCAGCCTGTTATTTCTTTTTCATCCCATTTATCGTATTCCCTATGTTTCAATTTATTCTTCCTTTCCGACCCTCCTGTACTCTTCGTCAGTTTTCACGTCGAATCTACTCTCTGATATTTTTTCTATACATTCACAAACATTCGGAGTTTTATTTTCCTCTACCGTCCTGTTCCCCCAAACTCTTCACCTTCTCTTCCTCATCGTTTACCTTCTACTTCTACCCTTTCGATAAACTAAACATCATCATCTTCCCACATCACCCCTTCCCCACTACTCCATCAACTACATAAATTACCTACCCCTACACTTTCCTCCCTTTCTGTTCCGTTCTATCCCCAACCTCACCTTCCAATCCTTCTCTCCCCTCCCTCCTGACCCCATAGGCTTATTTGCTCTTTCCTCTGTTTATTTCTCTGTTATCTTTTCTTCACTCCTCCCATTCATTCTCAATATCCCTCGTCCTCTTCTGTTCTTCACTTCCTTCCCACCCTCACTATCTTTTCTTTTCCTTCCGTTCCCTCCTCTCCTAACGTCCATTTTCTCCCTATTCTATCCTCCTAAACTTCTTTTTTCTCTCTAAACATACCCTTTTATCCTCTATCCTTCCTCTCCTCTTTCTCTCTCTTGACCCTATTCTCTTCAATATCTCCTCTTCCACCCCCTCCCCCCATCAGCGGGCGTGTGTTAATAAGATGTCAGAAGCCTCACATGTCGGCCACCTTGTTAAGCACAGATTAACACTTCATTACCGGGCTGCCTCTGCTGCTGGGGGCAATTGTGGTGGTGGTGTGTTAAGTGTGGTGGTGGTGCTGTTAAGTGTGGTGGTGGTAGTGCTAGAAAGCGTGGTGGTGGTGCTGGCGGTGAATGGTGATGGATGAGACAGTAGCTAGTGGTGTTGGCTGCCATGGTTAAATAAGCTACCCATACCACAGAAAGAACGGTTTGTAAGTTGTCTCTGCATGTGCTTTTGTTTATTTTTGTGCGAAAAGAAAGAACCAAAGATTCAGACCTGCATAAGGTTGCCCTTTCCATGAAAAAATGAACAAAACAGTGCCAACCTCAAAGATCCGTCTGTTTCGAGATGCTCAGACACAGCGTTTAAAGGACTGGGGGTCACAAGCAGAGGGGGAAACAAAGATTGAAGAAAACAGATCCATTCCAGAGTTGACCAGTTGCACACATGACAGACTCTAAGAAAGTCCTGTTTAGCTCTTGCACTGGATAGCTAGACAGAAAATGCGGTGAGAGTGCATCGCTAGAACGGGGCTGCGTACCCACCAAAATGGGAAGGGGATGAAGGCAGACAGGTTAGATGAGGAATGACCACTGAAATAGTGGGTAGCAGACCCAGAGATGCAACACTGGTGAAAAGAGGCTGAAGTGAGTCAGCGAGTGGAAGGGAAGTAACGAGACGTAAAGCCTTTGACTCTACCCTGCTCGGATGGGCTGCATGTGTCGAGTTCCTCCCCACACACGAGCATTGCAATTCACACAGGTACGAATAAGACTCCAGTACCAAGTTGGCAACAGTGCTGGTTTAAGGAACGTAGGCCTACGGTACGGAGTTGATGCGGCACATCTAATCACAGGGAAGCATATTTTACAAGGGAAGTAATGTGATCATTTTTATGATTACTCCCAAGAAATGCTAAGAATAATGATAGATGATGAAGGACTGATTTATGTGTTGATGAAAACTATGGAATATTCTCGTGGAAAAAAATTCGCGGATTGAAAGATAGAGGGATCGAGTTTTGATGGATTAAAATAACAAGGTTTCTTTTACACCAATCAGAACTAGAAGTCAAATATGAAACAAGGTGTGCCACAGCCTCAACTGTGACTGGTGCTGTAGTGAATGCTGAGAAACGAGTGGAAAAAGTGAAAATTGGAGTCATCGGCGTACGCGTAGACAAAGCTAGCCTATATGTGCAGCTCAGGAGGTCATTGATGAATAAATGGAAGAGAGTTGGTGCAAGGAAAAAGCCCTCAGAAACACCATTACTACCTAGCAGTGGTCGTGTGCAACAGCAGATTCAGAACGGCCAGAAAGAAAATTTGACACGAAGGCAGAGACAGAAGAACAGAAATCGTAAGAGACAGCTTAGAAATTATACAGTAAATCTGTGCAAGATACGGCTGAATGTCTCTAAGATGTCAAGTTCTACACAAAGGTTTCACCAGTGTCCCGAAAGGAGGATGAGTAAGAATCTGAAAGGAAATGTACAATGGTTGCCAGTGGTGCGTCCTTGATGGAACCCATGCTGATGATCAGAAAGGTTATGTCAAAAGAGGTGCTTCAGAATCTTCCTACTGAGAACAGACTAAAAAACTGAAGTACAAGAGGTTAAGGTAACTGGATGGTAGACGGCTGGGAGCAGTCATCCTTCTTCTGGATCAAACTGCTGGTTGGAAAGAAAGGTGCAAGTTGAGAAACAAAGACGAACGAGTATGGCTTGGCAGGGTGTGGGCATGGACGCATAAGTCAAGCCGACAGAAGAGATCCCACCAGAACCATAATGCAATGTTTGTACTGAAGCTATAGAGGGCATGAAGTACCATCTTCTTATAAAATTATATTACGTGTGAGGAAGTTAAAGGTGGAAGGGATACGGGAATAGCACCGGAAAGGTTCAGAGTAAAGACAACGGTTTGGTCCGAGTTCATTTTTTTTCACAGGACGACAAAGCAAAAGAGCCATCAAAGTACAGTAGAAAAGCGACAGGGAAGAGGAAGAAGGATCTTTTTTTTCTTTCTTAGAAAATTGCCTGAAGAAACCGGAGGAGTTTGTGAGAAATAATCCATTAAAGCTAGATATGTTGTTTTTGGCAAGATGAAGGACTGCTTTCATATAATTCCGCGATGAAATACTGCATGTGACTCAGGGACCAGCAAAGGAAAGTGGCCTGGAGATGGGACCCTAGTTGCTAATGAGGCATGAACCCCAGCCATCGGTCAACAGTTCTCCATCCCATCGGGTGTCCCGCCTTGTTCGAATGATTCTACAGTTCCCTGCCTCTAGATCTAAACAAAAAGGAAATTATCGTGGTGATCCTCCTCCCACTCTTGGACATCTCGGTCCTACTTCAGGCTAATTAATATCCGGTTTCGCAATACTGGCTTAATTTGTAATCGGATATGAATTTCAGCTCCTTAATACCTAATTAGGATGAATATCTCCAAGTGATTATTGGGACCTTGGTAACACCGTAAGAGGGGAGAGAAAGTGAGAGGTTGCTGTCTCACACCCTGTCATTACTCTTCTTTGGATCATGATGCTGATGGAAACTGTGGTGGGTTCGGTGGAGACTTGGGGTGATTTTTAACACTCCCTGGCTCCTATAGCTCACTCTCGGCTACAGAAAATAATCTGGCATTGTCTACCACACACCGTACTAAACTTGTTCCAACTATGACAGGGCTAATACTCATCGTGGCTGGGGTTACGATAATGGAAGTGGTAGTGGTAAATGTGGTGTTTGGCTATGAAAATTACGGTATGAATAGTAAGTATGGAAGAACTACGGTAGCCATGGCGACGTCAGATAACGGTAGCTGAGGGTAAGTTGCCGACAGGGAAGAATGAAAGGTAAGATGGAAGTGGTAGTGGCAAATGTGGTGTTTGGCTATGAAAATTATGGTTAGGTTGGTATGTACGGTCTACCTCCTTTGCTAGATCTAGTACGGTAATACAGTATGAGGTATGTAAGGAGGATAAAGTGGCATCATCAGCTATATACTGATGTTCTGAATTAAATTTGCTGAATGGGACAAAATTCCCTGAACGTAAAGTAACCTGGTGCTGGGAAAAGTCTGTACATTATTTACTTTCTATCGCTTTCAAAATCCCAAACTGACTTTCCTTTCGTTTCTTTTTATTCTTCGCTCTTGGAACGTTACAGAGGAAAGAGAGAGAACTATGGATAGAAAAAGGGAGCAGGAGATGTTGGGTGAGGAGCACGAGAGGGGAGGGAAGGGAGCAGGATGAGAGAGGGAAGGGAGCAGGATGAAGGAGGGAAGGAGAGAGAGGAGCAGGATGAAGGAGGGAAGGGAGCAGGATGAGGGAGGGAAGGGACCAGGATGAGGAACTGATAGCAGCAGGATAAGGAACTGAAGGGAGCAGAATGAGGAGGGAAGGGAGCAGGATGAGGAGGGAAGGGAGCAGGATGAGGGCGGGAGGGAACAGGGAATGGATGGAGGCCTGAAGGAGCGGGATGAAGGGTTGCAGAAGAAGGGGACAAGGTGGCAGACGTGGGAGCGAAGGAGAATTGCAACGAGAGAAGGGCCACTCAAGTACCGCCTTATCCACGTTCCTATGATAGGTTGGTTTAAGTCAGCGTGTAAACCTAACGATATGGTGAGTCAATTACCTCGGTACTAAATTTGTAAACGGGAGGACGAAAAAGCAGGGTTAGGGTGCGTGTGGCCGTGAGGAAGTCAGGGACGATGGCGGTGACAGAAGTAGTGGTGGTGGTGGTGGTGGTGATGGTAAGAACGGTGGTGATAGTGGTTGTGATAGCAGTTGTGATGGCAGGAGCCGTGGTGATAGCAGGAACCATGATGACAGTGGTGGTGATGGTAGGAGCGGTGGTGATAGTGGTGGTGATGGTGATGGTAGGAACGGTGGTGATAGTGGTGGTGAGGGTGATGGTAGGAACGGTGGTGATAGTGGTGGTGTGGGGTGATGGTAGGAACGGTGGTGATAGTCATGGTAATGGTTGTGGTAGGAACGGTGGTGATAGTGGTGGTGATGGTGATGGTAGGAACGGTGGTGATAGTGGTGGCGGTGGTTGGAATAGTGGTAACAATAGTGCTGATCACAGGAATGGTGCAGAGAGTGGCAGTAGTAGGAACTGTGGAGAAAATGGTGCTGACGGTAGGAATGGTAGTGATTGTGGTGGTGGTAGGGATGGTGGTGATAATGGTGGCGTTGGTAGAAATGGTGGTAGTAGTGGTAGTGGTAGAAATGGTGGTGATTGTGGTGGTGGAAGAAATGGAGGTGATTGTGGTGGTGGAAGAAATGGAGGTGATTGTGGTGGTGGAAGAAATGGTGGTGATTGTGGTGGTGGTAGAAATGGTGGTGATTGTGGTGGTGGTAGAAATGGTGGTGATTGTGGTGGTGGTAGAAATGGTGGTGATTGTGGTGGTGGTAGGAATGGTGATTGTGGTGGTGGTAGAAATGGTGGTGATTGTGGTGGTGGTGGTAGGAATGGTGGTGAATGGTGGTGACTGTGGTGATGGAAGAAAAGGAGGTGACTGTGGTGGTGGAAGAAATGGTGGTGATTGTGGTGGTAGTAGAAATGGTGACTGTGGTGGTGGAAGAAATGGAGGTGATTGTGGTGGTGGAGGAAATTGTGGTGATGGTGGTGGTGGTTGAAATGGTGACTGTGGTGGTGAAAGAAATGGTGGTGATTGTGGTGGTGGAAGAAATGGTGGTGATTGTGCTGGTGGTAGAAATGGAGGTGATTGTGGTCATGGCAGAAATGGTGGTGATTGTGGTGGTGGTTGAAATAGTGGTGATTGTGGTGGTGGTAGAAATGGTGGTGATTGTGGTGGTGGTAGGAATGGTGGTGATTGTGGTGGTGGTGATAGGAATGGTGGTGATTGTGGTGGTGGTAGAAATGGTGGTGGTAGAAATGGTGGTGATTGTGGTGGTGGTAGGAATGGTGGTGATTGTGGTTTTGGTAGGAATGTCGGTGATTGTAGTAGTGGTAGGAGTGTAGTGATTGAGGTGATGGTAGGAATGGTGACAGAGGTGGTGATTGGTAACAGTGGTGGTGATAGTAGGAATGGTGGTGGTGATGATAGGAATGGTGACAGTGGTGGTGATGGAAGTAATGGTGGTAATGGTGGTGGTGATGGAAGGAATGGTGGTAATAATACTGGTGATGGTAGGAATTGTGACACTGGTGGTTATGGAAGGAATGGTCGTGATAGTGACGGTGATCGCAGTGACTATGGTGGTGGTTGTGGTGGTGGTGGTGGTGGTGGTGGTGGTGAGGACTGGATCTGTGCAGTAAGCCAGGAGTGACAAGATAGGTATTGACTGTGAGAGAGAGAGAGAGAGAGAGAGAGAGAGAGAGACTCAAAGGGCAGGTGAGAGGGAGGACGAGGGGTTTCTGAGTAGGTACATCAAATATGGGATGAAGGGAGGGGAAATGGCAGGGATTATGGGGAGGTAAACGAAGAGGGGAGCTTGGGTGGATGAAAGGACAGAGAAAAGTGTGTGTGTGTGTGTGTGTGTGTGTGTGTGTGTGTGTGTGTGTGTGTGATGTGGACAGCTAGGGTGGATGTGATACAGGCAGTGTTAATTACTATATATACAAAATTACAGTTAGATCTAGCCACAGATATAGGAAGATATAGGAACCAGATAAGACAGATATAGACTCTTAGAAAAATAAATATACAGTGGAGATGGGAAGTACGATGTTGAGATAAAATGTGTGCTATAAATATAGAGTAACAGAAATGGAAGATGAGATAGTGAGAAGAAAGTTTTTTTTTTTTTTTTTTTTCATACTAAATCAGATAGTTACTGGGCTCTTATTAGCCTCTAAAGTTTGGCACAACCCTAGCACTATTCTTTTAGGTCAACGCCAGACGGTTTTATTCAGGTGAAAGTGAGTTACAGAAGCCTAAGTGTCATTATCAGTACCATTAACCTTATCGAGATCGGAATACTATTTACAGCAGCTTACTCCTGATGCTTTATTCACCTCGAACACAGACGACAAAGCGTCAATATAATGCTCCATAAACACGCCTAATTCTCAATCAGTACGAAGCTGTTTAGTGGTTCACCTGCTGATTTCTTCCCCTCAGTAATGTGTTGTGGTACTGTGGTAATGTGCAAAGCTGGGAATAGCGCCGCTACTATTTTAATAAAGATGGTGGTAACGCCATTACTTTTTTTAGCCAGAAGCGGAACTGAGAGCGCCGCTGCTTTTTGGCTGTACTCACAATTTACCGCGCTCCTCGCTACTCATGCGACGGATACAGGTCCGGAGTCGGTGAGTACATACAGATATGCCGACGGTTTATTGTGCTGATTAATGACGAAAAATAATACTTTCGTCAATTCTGTCAATTAATGATGTTTGTTCTACATTACATCAGTAATTTATTAATTATTATTTATTGGTAGTGTGCAATAATTAGACAGGAATTTGCTAGTTAATTATCGATCATTTAAATTATGTAAAGATAAATAATGATGTCAGCTAGATGTAGGCAACACACACACACACACACACACACTTCTACCTATCCCCGTCTCTAACTCCCGCTCTCTCCCCCATTCTCTCTTTCAGACTAATTCTTACACACTACGTTATTATTTCGTAACAATATGTTACTTTCAGTTTAATGAAAAACAAACAAACAAACATTGCTATTGTATAAATAGCCTTTAAAAGAATGCCCCAGTTCATTTTTACTTTCGTTTTCGTACATATCTTAAATAGGTATCACTGAAAATATAATAAATCTATATATGTATCAATGGTAGGCCACATTTTTTGCTCTTTATTTACGTATGTAACTTTCAGTAGGTATACTAGGTAACAATGTAAAAGAACATTTGTCACATTATACAGCAAACAGCTTTTTCCTGTACCGTTGGCTCTAAGCTTCTTGAAAGTGACACCGACATGTATACTCGTATGATTTTTTTTTTTTATCTTCAATATAAGTATACTGTATACTGACATTACTGGTACACAACATAACCTCTCTGACTGACTAATATTATCGAAAACAGTATATAGTGTATTGCTATATCACAGATTTTTGTTAATCTTTCCTTTGTCTACCTTTTTCTTATTCAAAGGAGCAGGAGCGCCGCTACATTTCGTATCAAGTAGCGAAACCAGTAACGCCACTACTTTTTCGCGCTAGTAATGGGAATGGGAGCACCGCTACATTTCATTAGTAGCGTTCCCAGCATTGGTAATGTGTTGCGGTACTGTGGTAGTGGATCTTCCCCTCAGTTAGTGTTGTGCTACTATGCCTAAAGTGCGTTCCACCTACGGGCAGAGATGCAAATGATACAACACATCACTACTCGCTTAATATGACGTGTTACACTGTTTCACTCTTGCTATCCCTAGACGAGTTCATTTTGCTCCGGGAGGCCCCTGTAATGGAAGGGTAAATGAAGGCAATATCTAAACCCTTCCCTCTCGTTCCCAAGTCTCCTAATAACTACAACTGTAAAAGAAGCAGGAATAAATATAATAAAGTCATGGGGCTGAAGTGGCTATTAGCTACGTATTGACTGATCTTTGGAAATTTAGTCACGGCGACTTTTATCAATCAAACCAGGGCAAGAAACAGCAGGCCAAACTCTGGGACACCTTGGATAAATTAAGTCAATAGTGATAATATTCTTAATAGAGGTACCTGAAGATAAACAAGGAAAAATGTCTTACAATAAAAAGAGGGAGTAGGAATAATGAAACAGAAATACAAAGACACATACACAAAGAAAACAAAAACTGCATTGAAACAGAGACAAAAAGAGAAGGGAAAATAGAGAAAGAGATATGGAAAACTGAAAATAACAATGCTGAATAACACGAAAAACAAGAAGAGGGAAAAGGCACAGAGGTTTCGGTAAATATAGGAAAAAAAGCAACAAGCTATATAAACAGGAAATAAGAAAATAAATGTGTGTGAGAGAGAGAGAGAGAGAGAGAGAGAGAGAGAGAGAGAGAGAGAGAGATAAAACATACACTGCTGCGAAATTCAAGGAGGAAGCAGAGTAACTGAGGGGGAGAGGAAAAAGGAGAAACACTGAGAGCAAGATAAAGGAGAGAAAACGAGAGGGAAGGGGAGGGAAAAGAGAAAAAATAAATACAGGAAGAGGAGGGAGAAGTCAATCGTGTTAATATAACGAAGGGCAGACATTTATAAAGTCAAATACTGAGGGATGTGCTACACTTCTGTAAACTGTGTACCGGTAAGGGTTAATTTTACAAACACACACACACACACACACACACACACACACACACACAGAGGGGGGGGGAATACCAAAAACAAATATACAACCGGACAAGAACTTGGTAGACTAGTGCAGAGTTTTGCTGATGTCTGTTAGCGTCGTGCCTTTAGAGTAAATGCAGAAAATAGTAAAATGATGGTTACTGAGAGAGAAGGTGACTCCCAGTGTGATGTTACAGTGAATGGAGAGTGACTGGCTTTGGTGAGAGAGATAAAATACTTGGGTATAGTGATACAAAAGAGAGGAAAAGGTGCAAAAGAAGTGGAAAGTAGAGTGACACAAGGACGGTAAGTAGCTGGTGCTATGAAGGCATTGATAAGAAACAGAGGCTTGAGTGCTGCAGCTTCGCGAGGCTTACATGAAGGAGTGTTAGAGCCAACTTTGACATATGGATGTGAGACTAAGGTGTGGCACGAAAATGAAAAGTCAAGAGTCAGAGAGGTGGAGATGGGACTCCTGAGGAATTTATGTGGAGTACAGAGTGGATAAAAGACGAAATAATGTGATTCGTGAAAGATGCGAAGCAAGGAAGTCTGTGGACACCAGAAGAGAAGACAGTGTACTAAGATGGTATGGCCATGTGGAGAGAATGAATAACAATAGTGGTGAAAAAAGTATATCTGGCCATGTGGACAGAATGGATAACAATAGTAGTGAAAAAAGTATATCTGAGAGAATTTGAAGGAGGGAGGAGGCGAGGTGGGCCAAGGAGAGTGTGGAGGGATATAGTGGATAAGTGTGTGACGAACAGAGGTATGGAAGTCGGTGAGGCTAGGGAACTAACAAGAGATCGTGTTGGTTGGATGAATTTTGTGGGAAGAAGTGCATGATCAGGGATTTGGCACCCCTTTTTAACCTGACAGCGTTCGGATTGACTCCATCGGATACATTTATGTGATGCTACAGAATGTGGCGAAAGGTTCTGGCATATCAGACAGAGCCAGGATTCCGGGGGCTTGAATGATGAGTGAATGGAGCGTGGCCCACTGAATTAGGCAAACTTGGACTGTCTGGACGTTGCTACTCCTCACTCTGCCTTAGGGTGTGAAAGGAGGTCCGGATGATGATGATGACAACTTGGTGTAAAATGGGGGTTACTAAGAGCCTCCCTCCTGGCCCAACTCTCCCTTTGACCTCTACCTACAATAAACATTCAACGCCACAGCTTTTCCATTTCAAACAAACCTAACACAGTTCGTTCCACCACTGAGTACATCATAAAATCTGCCACAAAATCAGCCAGTCTGTTAAAAATTCCTCAACCCCAAACGAAGGCTCCGGTCAGGTAACAGGAAGTTAAAATGAACAGCACTATAATATGGCAGCTGCTGAAAGATTAAAAGCCATATTTTTGTTTGACCATGAGGCTCTGTAATGCCCTTAGAGAATCATTGTGTTTTCAAGCGTGTGAACATGATACTGTAAGCTATTTATGCAATGTATGTCAAGGTTAAAGGATGAAATAACACTGATAATACGTAAAACGGATGATATCTCTTTGGGAAGCTTCAAAGTTTAAAACGAGAGGATCCTAAAACCATCACATTCAGTACTAGAGATCTTTCCTAAGCTCCATAATATCGTCGTTAGGTTGGAAATAAGCATAAACAGACGTGTAATAGACCCTTCACTACGAGAAGTGTCCTCCAAGCTGCATATAACTACCTGACAAAAGCAAGAATAAAATATATCTGGTAAAGAATGAGTTTCCCCTCCCCTCCCACACATACTTGTACTTACTTAGTTCACAATTACCTGTAATATCTTTTACACAAATTCACTCTCTCTCTCTCTCTCTCTCTCTCTCTCTCTCTCTAAAATCACTGCTGATGGCTGGGGAGGGAAATTATTCTTGTACATACTAAGAAAGAAAGAGAACAAAAGAAAAGAGAAAAAGAAGAGAACTAAAAAGATAAGGAAAAGAAAAGAGGAGAAGAAGAAAGAAATGGAAAGATGAAGAAATAAGAAGATGCAAAATGAGTGAACTGAAGGAATGAGCAAAGAGGAAAGAATGGAGAGGGGAAAAGATGAGAAGAAAGAAGTGGACGGACGAAGAAAAGAAAACGTGTGAAAAGATAAATGTAGAGAAGTGAAATGAAGGAAGGAGAAGAGAAGACAGAGTTAAAAAAACGGGGGGAAGGGGAGACTATAAAAGCAATAATCTATACGCTCAAGCAGTCTCTCTGTCTCAGCACACGCCCTCCAGCCCACCAGTTCGCGTCAGCAGTGGTGCAAGGAGGGAGGCAAGCACGAAGGGGGGTTGGCAAGCAGGGAGGGAGGGGGGTAGGAAGGGGATAGGCAGGTAGGAGGGGTGGAAGGCATCGGGTAAGGTAGGAGGCTGGCAGGAAGGGATGTAGGCAGGGAAGGTTGGTAGGGAGGGAGAAAGGCATGCAAGAAGGGAGGCAGAGGGGGAAGGTGCAGAGACACGGAGGTAAGCAGGGGGCAGGCATAC
>NC_137047.1:25518319-25698319 GCF_032717465.1 Coenobita brevimanus | reverse complement strand
AAAAATAAAGGGCAAAGTGAGTAAACACAGAAGCAAGGAATAAAGAGAGAGGATGCAACAGAGGAGGCAGAGAAAAGCAGAGACCATGAAGAGAACAAAGAGTTGCAATAAAGCAGAAAGACAAAGGCAGGCAAGCAAGCAGGGGAAGGAGGGGGGGGGGTAGGGATGAGGAGAGAAAAGGATGGAGGGAGGGTGGAAGAGGCAGGGAGAAAAGAAGGGTGGAAGAGACAGGGAGAGAAGAAGGGTGGAGGGGGCAGGGAGAAAAGAAGGGTGGAGGAAACAGGGAGAAAAGAAGAGTGAAGAGGCAGAGAGAAGAGAAGGGTGGAAGAGGCAGGGAGAAAAGAAGGGTGGTAGAGGCAGGGAGAAAAGAAGGGTGGAAGAGGCAGGAAGAAAAGAAGGGTGGAAGAGGCAGGAAGAAAAGAAGGGTGGAAGAGCCCGGGAGGAAAGAAGGGCGGAAGAGGCAGGGAGAAAAGAAGAGTGGAGGAAGCAGGGACAAGAGAAGGGTGGAAGAGGCAGGGAGAAAAGAAGGGTGGTAGAGGGAGAAAAGAAGGGTGGTAGAGGGAGGAAAGAAGGACAGAAAGCAGGGACAAGGGCGGCAAATCAGGACGGGAGGGGAGAAAGGGAGGAAAACAGCAAGGATAGGTAAGTTAGGCGTCAAAGAGGGAAAGAATGGAGGTGGGGAGAAAAATGGGGGGTAGGGAAGGAGAGGGGGAGGAAAACGGAAAAGGGGACGAAGAGGAGGGAGGAAGACAAAAATAGAGGGAGGGAGGGAGGGAATGAAAATCATGAAGAAAGAAGAGAGAAACAGTTACAAGGAGAGGAGAGGAGAGGAGAGGAGAGGAGAGGAGAGGGGAGGGGAGGGGAGGGGAGGGGAAGGGAGAGTGGGAGGTAAATAACGAGGGAGCGAGCCAAGTAGGGAGAGTTGAAGACAAGCAGGAAGGAGGGAAGGCACATGGGGGAGGGTAGGGAAGGGGGAATGGGAGGCAATGGGTGGGAGACGAATAGTGAGGGTTGGGGAGTGGATCGAGGTAAATAAGGAGGGCTGGGGAGGGGTAGGGGCAAGCAGGGAAGCGAACGGAGGGAGGGAAGCAATTAATGAGGGAAGGGGAGGGGAGGGGCGTGGAGGGAGGGAAACAGGTAGAGAATGGAAAAGAAACAACATGTCAACATCTCCCCAGTCGTCTCCCTCCCCCTCCCTCTCCCCAGCCTCTCCCCCTCCTCCCCGGCCGCTGGCAGAACAGAGGAAGGGAGGGACGGGGGGAGGGAATGAGATAGTGGGAGAGTGAGGATGGAGAAGGAGGAGGAGGAAAGAAGGGGGAGAGGGAGAAACGAAGGAAAGGGAAAAAAGAGTAGGTAAGGATGGGAGAAAAGGGAAAGAAGGGAAGAGTGGGACAGATAGGAAAAACGGAAAGAAGGGAAAAGGGAAGAGAGGGAAAAAGTAAGGAATGGGTGAGTAGGAAAGAACGGAGAATAAGTAAAACTGGTAAGGGAATGGGGGAGGATGGGTGATGGGCGACAAGAATGAAAGGTAGACTAGAGGAGGAGGAGAAGGAGAAGGAGGAGAAGGAGGAGGAGGAGGAATGTTGGGAAACTAAATGGCAGTGAAGAGGTAGGAAACGGGCCCACAACAAATACATATAAGAAACAGCAGATGAAAGTACCTGAGAAGGGAAGGACGCAAAAAAGCCGAAACGTAAGGTGGAAAATGTACACCTAGTAGTTAAAAAGGTGCACTGTGGGAAATAAAGTAAAGAAGGTACGAGGAAAGGTGGATGGCTGGATGACAGGAAGGTAGAAGGAGTAGAGAGAGAGGAATATATGAAAATTGGGGGAAACAGGGAGGAGACTCAAAGACCATGGATGGAAAAAAGACGAATTGGAGACAGAGATGTAAGCGGGATGTGAATTAGGATATAAAAGGGAAAGAGGAAGGGCAGTTGATAAAGGAAGGAGGGAAAGTGGGATTAGGATAAGAGAGACAAAGAATAGAAAGGAGCGGAGGGAAGAAGAAAGGTTGTGAGAAGACAGACAGAAAAATATACAGAGGAAGAGAAGGCATGGTTCTAGAAAGGAAGGGAAGGACAGAATGAGAGAGAGAGAGAGAGAGAGAGAGAGAGAGAGAGAGAGAGAGAGAGAGAGAGGGGGGGGGGCAGAAAGAGGGAGAAAGAGTGGGAGAGAGAAGAATGGGTGTAACGAAAATATGAGGGAGAGAAAATGGTTGTAGGGTGGGATGGAGAGAGGAGAAGAATATTTGTAAAAACGGAAAAGAAGGAGAAAATTAACTGTAAAGTAGGATATAGAAAAATGGTTAAAGGGAGGAATGGATAAAAGGAAACTGGTTGTATGATGCGAAGGGGGAGGGGGGGGGTTGCAGGGAGGGTTGGAAGGGAGAATAACTGTAGGGAAAGAAGGAGGGAGGAAGGGAAGAAGCGGGCGAGTCAAAAATAGCTGTAGAAAAGAAGGGAGGAAAATGTATTTAGAGATGAAAGAATATTGTTATTTAGAAGAAAGGGGGAGACATGTTTGTAATGAGGGAAGGTGGAAAATCGTTGTAAAGGAAGGGAGAGAGGGAAACAGAAGGGAGAGAAGTGGGAAGGGGGTAAGGTGAGGGGAAGGAGAGGGGAGGAAAGGGAGGGAGGGAGGAGGGAGAGAAGAGGGAAAAGGAAGAGGAGGGAAGGGAGAGAGAGGCAGAGATACGCACCTTTCCTCTGGCTACCTGGCAACACATTAAAGGGGAGGACGACATACCTTTTATACTAGCCTGGCTTCCCTTCCTACCACACACCACAACTTCCCTACTAAACTACCTATACTACCACAACTACTACATATATCCACAGTCACTGCTACCAAAACTACTGCTATTACCACAACTAGGATCCTATAACTACCTACGCTTCCACAACTACTTCAACTACCTATTACTACCACAACTACTACATATAACCACTGTCACTACTACCAAAACTACTGCTATTACCACAAGTAGGATATTACAACTACCTGTGCCTCTACAACTGCTACTTAATACTTCTACCACAATCACCACTACCACAAACAGGGTACTATAACTACCTATATTGCCACAACTAGTCCAAATATATCACTACCACAGCGATCACTATTACCACAATTACCACTACTACCACAACTATCAATATTGCCACTACCACAATCACTATTACCAGAACTATCACGATAACCATAATTACCACTACTACCACAACCACCAATACTGCCACAACCACCACCAGTAACCATTACCATAATTACAACTACCACAACTACCACCACAGCAAACATTTATAACTACAACTATCGCCACAACAACTAGAACTACAACACATTAAGGGGGGCGGCAGGGGACTTTCTTTGCCGTCCTAGCCCCTCTTCCTACCACACTACCACAACTACCACCACTCCCACCCCAGCCACAAATAACACGCTACCACAATACACTGAAGGCAAGGACGAAGGTTTCATGGTTTGTGGTTAGAGTCCCTACCACACTACCACTACCACAACCACTACTACCATAACTATTACCACTACCACAATTATTACTGCTACCTCAACTATTACCACTACCACAACTATTACCACTACCACAACTATTACCACTACCACAACTAATACTACTACCACAACTATTACCACTACCACAACTACTACCACAATTAATACTGCTACCAAACACAATATAATGGAGGACTAGTTTCTTTGACGCTTTGTGGCTTCCGTTTCTACCACGTTACCACAGGTACCACCACTACCACAGCTACCACAATTACTGCAAGTATAACCATTACCAAACGCACTAAACGGGGATGACAAGTTTATTTTACGCCTTTGGGTTCTGTTCCTATTGATCACCACCACCACCACCACCACCACCATCACCACCACCACCACAACCGCCACAATTACTACTACTACTACTACTACCACACAACAGTATTATTTGGAATGAAGAATAAGTAGCAATTTCTCTTACCTTCAGCAAAACACGCCTACCACACTACCACTGCCAAAATGACCACCATCACTACTACAGCTGTCATCGTTACTACAACCGCCATTATCATCACTTCATTATTACCATCACAGTTTTCACTACCACAATCGCCACTACCAGCACTACCACAATCACAACTACATTCACCATTTTCACCACCACTATCACCACTTTCACTAACACCACAAACTTATATCACCACTGATCACAATCGGCACTCACCACATTTCACCACGACAGCCATTACAATCGTCACTACCACAATCACCACCATAACCACCACCTTTACCACAATTGCACCAACCAACTATAGTCTGTTTATCTTTGCCTGACGGAACTGGCTCACTCACAGCATGAATACCAAGTCGTGATGACATGATATTCGATGAGTTTTAGTTATGAGGTAGGAATGAGTCTCCTTGGTTACTAGCCAAATCGACCCACCAATCCGACTACATCTGGCCATCAACTAAGCTGGCACACACACACACACACACACACACACTAAAACATAACATCCCCAAAATTAACACACTCGAGTCCCTTTTAACTCCATCAGTGCGGGAATGACCACCTGCCTTTTTTTTTTCTTTCTTTCTTTTTCCCCTGTTACAGTCTTGCGATTTTTGTCAGGTTAGTGCAGACCCCTAGAGTGGAAGAAATTAACAACACTCTTCAATACACGACGACTCCCCTTTGCGAAAATCATGTAGCAGTGAGAATAATAGAGAGGAAAAAACATACTCGTAAATCGGTAAATACTGAAAGGCTGCAATGGCTTTAGGCTCCGTGCGTGTAAGGAATTATTATTACCTATGAATAATGCAACGAAAATTTTACAAAACCATACTACCGCTGTAACCAATAATCGGATTACAGCTAAGGTCTCTCTCTCTCTCTCTCTCTCTCTCTCTCTCTCTCGTGTGTGTGTGTGTGTGTGTGTGTGTGTGTGTGTGCGCTGTAATATCCAACATAGCATACCCACCACCACCACCACCACCACAACTGCTACCACCAAACCATCACACCACACCACAATTGGAGACGAAGAAGAGCACATCACACCACTATGATGCGGGGAACAAAGACGAGAACAGCAGATTACCACTTACCCTCTAACACAACCCCCACCAAAAAACAAAAACCACAAATCACAAAGCCGATTAAAAAAAAAAAAAAAAAAAAAAAAAAACTTCAATTTTTGGCAACACTACCATCAAGAACATCACTACCACAACCACCAAACTACAAGGATAAGGCGAATAACAAGAACATGATCACGAACAAGAACAATAAAAATCCATCTGAACACCAAAACAACCAAATCATCACACTAACCGATTCACAGCACACCGTAATGACACTGCAAACAAAAACAAATACTACGACTATTCTCCTTTCAATCCTACCACCACCACCACCACCACCAGCACCACCAGCGCCCACACCACAGTGACGGCATGAATATGAACATGGACACGAACAACCACCACCAACCACACCACACCACAAAAACAGGGACACGGACAGCAACCAGGACCATCAACACTACCAACCACACCACACCACAACGACCATTCGAACAAAATAACACCGCTACGGCCGACACTGGTTCCCGTGAGCGCTAATGCAATATATACTTTGGGTAATTGATGCTGGGGCTATTGCTGAGGTACTCCGAAAAATGTATTAATTAAACTTTTACCTCTCGTCTCTCTTGTCCCTCCCCTCAAATGTCAGTAACTTGATTTGACTGGGAGTATTACCGGAACGTTCAAATGGGGAAAGGTATTGTAATGAACTGTAACGAATGTTGTTTCCTTGCTTTTGTTTTTACTTTATCTCTAAAGTCCTTACTTCACAAACCTTTCAAAAAATCATTCAAATCCTCATTACCACTTAATAAATTAATGATGATGATACTACTATAACTACTACTACTACTACTATTAATTATTTTCATTATTATATAATTTTTTAAATAATAAAAGTAGCACAATTCATATGTTCCTGCCCATGAATACCTCGGTTCTTCTAGAGAGTGGCCAAAATAGTTTCAGAAAGCATTTTTTACTGGGATTTTTAAACGTAAAAAAGAAATAACCAAAGGCTGAAAATCTGCAAATGGTTGTCCCTTTCATGACAATGAGCATAAAAAAGAAAATATTTTGATGTCATTTCGAATATCCCTTACACACTGTATAGGAGTAGAAGTCATAAACAGAGAGAAATAAAGAGAGAAAAACAGTTCAGCGTTGACCAGTTACACGTATGAAGAGCAAGGTAGCAGTAACTTTCGCAACTGAGAACAGAACAGAAAAAGGGGTGAGCGCATTGCTATCTGCGTAGGGGGTGCCCGCTACAAATGGGGTGGGTTGGAAGCAGACAGTTCTTAAGAGCAGTGACCAATGAAACAACGACAGCAGAGGGAGAAAAATACAACATTTCGGCAAAAAGACACGAGGCTGAAACGAAGCAGAGTTACGGTACTGAAATGGTAGTAATGCTGGACAGGGAACAGTGTGAATGCAGTGGGTCTTTACATTATATTTCTCCCTAACTTAGCCTTATTCTTTTATGCTTAAGGAATTAGCAGTTTTCTTTCACCACATTCCTTTCCTCCTTCCCCCCCTCTCCCTTACTCTTCCTGTCCTCTTTACTCTAACTTTACGACACACAAACCCCATTCCCTTCTCCACTAAATTTTCTCCCTCTTCCTTCTCTTCCTTTTGTCATGTTCCGCTCTCTTTCCATTTCCTCCTCTTTCTCCTCATCCATTCACAATTTATAAACAATTTTACCCTTTAAGGTATCCTCTCTCTCTCTCTCTCTCTCTCTCTCTCTCTCTCTCTCTCTAAGACGTCTGCCTAAGGAAACTGGGCTGTAGTGATTGGAGCTCTGGTGGGCTGAGCTACCAGGTAAACACTGGAGGGAGGAGGAGGAGGAGGAGAAAGGAGCAAGGAGGAAGAACAAGAGGAAAATTGTGAGGAGGAGGAGGAGAAGGAAAAGAAGGAAGACCGAACAGAAGGAAAAGACAAAGGGGAGGAGGAGGAGATACGGAGAGGCAGAGGGTGGGAAGGGAAGGGGAGGCGAAGATGGTGAAGTAAGTGGAGCGAAAGAAAAAAAAAAATGAGGAAAGAACTGGAAACGCACAAAAAAGAAAGATAAAGAAAAGGAGGGAGGGTAAAGATGTTTTGCTTTGTGGTTTCACAATAATCTCCTCCGTAACCACAAATATTTAGCATCAGGTAACGTTCCGCAGCGAATCTTATATTACGAAATACTTAAAAATTTGCCAATATCGTTTCCGGAAAAATACTGGAACAAGCTAATCTACATCTTCGCCACACTTACCCAACAAAATAGACCTATCCATCTATTTCTCTCCGAATGCACATAGTCGAATCCCTCCAGTTTCAGTTTCCTTCAAAATCATAACACTGGTCGTGCTACAAGAAAGGATCAGTTACTTAATGTGGCACTAATGCTCTCTTCATTACTTCAGGTTGAATACACTGAACTAGAGAACTAGATTTTGGAATATTAGCTGTACTAAATACAGTAGTACTTGTAACGACGGGATTTCTCAAAATGGAGAAAAATTACTGTGAACATACTTTTTTCCCCTAGATCCTTCAATATGAACTGTCATAAGTGAAGGCAACAAAACTGAAGGACGTGCGTAGGCTTTTACGTTTTTCTCTTAAAGCAAGTAACACAAAGGTACTGGAAAAAAAAAAAAAAAGTAAGTCCATTTTCGCCTACGCTCCCAAGGAATCTAACATCTTGGGGATCTAAACGACCCCTGGAGGGTCATCCCCTCCAAGGGAACAATCTTCTTATCACCGAGGGTCAGCCTTCCAGATGAATTACAGCCCAATACGCATGTCTGACGTATTAACTTTGGCTGTACACTTGTAGGCTGCAGGTTAATAAGCCTTGTACCAGGATAACCCACCAATCACCCACCAACCCAGTGCTGTGTATCTCATTAACGGCAGAATGACAACACGTTTCCACACACACAGGGGAAGGTACCAAATTTAACTATATCAAGCTGAAACTGTTACGACACTGAAAAAATTTATGAAACGTTCTCCTCGCAACATGATCCAACAACACAAGGTCCCAATAAAGACAGTCCGTCAACAGTCCGGCCTTGCTACAACAGGTCAAGAAGGTCGAAGAAAAGTCTGGGTAAAACCTGCACTAGAGTGATGGGAACAGTGAGCAACGTGAACTTCTGGTGACCTCGCTGACTTTTGCTGACCTTCGCTGTATCCCTTCCCTTTGTGTATATTTCATTCGATACACAAAGGAGAGGGAGAGAAGGCAGTGGATCGGAAAGGTTTATCTTTGACTTATATTCTCTCTCACGTTACCTCCGTCCTTCCTAACTTTCTTTGGCTTACATTTTTCATCCCCTCTTCTCCTCTTCGTATTTTCTTTTCTTCAGAGCTCCGTCGGCATAAAATCTTTCTCTTTTCTCCTTTTCTTCCCTCTTTCCTTGCCTTCTTCCAAGGGGTCTTTCTTTGGCTTATGATTTTTTTTCTTCTCTCTTTCTTTCCTTCCAAGCATAAATTTATTTACAAAACACGTTTTCTTTCTCCTTTCCCTAACTGCTTCCTTTCGAGTTTTCACTTAAATTCTTTGTCTTTTTATCTTCCCTCCCCTCCCTCCTTTCGTGCACTCTTTGTTTGGCAATATTTTTTTCCTATATTCTCCCTCCCTTTTCCTCTTCTCTCCGAGCTTGCTTCATTTAGTCTTGGCAACGTTTTCTTCTCTTCTATCATTCCCTGCTTCTACCGCCCTAGCTCTCTTTCTCTGCCTGCCTTCTCCCACACCTCCCTGTCTCTCATTTACATGTATGGCGTCTGTTAGTTCTGCAGTACAATACATACCTATATCTGTATGCAGCTTTTTTTTTTTTTTTTTTCACTTTCTTCCTTATACATTTCACGTTCCTTCTAAATCCTCCCTCCCTCCCTCCCTCTCTCTCTCTCTCTCTCTCTCTCTCTCTCTCATTTCAACCTTTCTAAATGCACAAGTACTAATATGTTTTACTCTCTCTTCTTTCTTTCCTTTTCGTTCACTTCTCCATCTCCCTCCCTCCACCATCTTTTCTTTCCTATGCTATATTCCTTCCTTCATCGCATATTCCGTCCGATTTCAAAGACTCGACTCTCTCTTTCCATTTCCTCACTCGTTTTTATATCCTCTCTCTCTCTCTCTCTCTCTCTCTCTCTCTCTCTCTCACACACACACACACACACACACACACACATACACACACACACTTCCGCTTCATACAAATCCACTGCTTTTCATATCCCTTGCTTCTCGCCACATACTTTCCTCTTCCTTTCTTCAAGTTATCTTTATTACCACTTACTTTCCAATAACGTTTCCCCCAAAATTCTTTCTTTTCTATCATTCAGTTTTCTCCCTGTTTTTCATCCTTTCTTTCAATCTTCATGTATGCTTATTTTCTTCTCCGCCTTCCTTCCTTTTCTAATTCCACTTTTCCTCGTGCAGTTTATTTAGTTCCCATTTTTTCCCCCTGGTTCTCATTTCACATCCTTCTGGAATCTGTGTTCTCTTACTTCCACTATAACCTCGAATAATTCTTTTACTTTAAGCTTCTTTTACTTTCGGGTTCTTTTCTTTTATCGTTTTCCTTTCTTTTTTCCTTCAGTTCCCCCTCCCCCTCCTTCTCTCTCAGCCTCGAATTCCTTTACCCTGAGCCTCTCTCCCTTATAAGTTCTTATCGTTTTCCTTTTTTTCCCTCCAGTCTCTCTCTCTCTCTTATTTTCTCCCTTCTTCCCTCCCTTATCCACTGCCAATCTCCTTGCTCTTGGCTCATGCATAACAATTGAGGTAAGAGGAAGGGCAACAAACCACCATAACCCAATTCAGTAACCGTACTATACAGTTCCTGTGCACCAAACCAAACACCATAATCCCACACCATACTTGCAGTGCACCACACCACAGGCCGGCAAAATCATATACATACCCAACCTTGCTTAAATACCACACCATAACCAAACAATATCATTACCAGATTCCCAACATAACCAAACTCTAACACAACCACACAACACACAGCACCATAACCACACCACACCACATCATAACCACACCAAAATCACACACCACAACCACAGCCACAACCACAGATACAACCGCAACCACAACCATAGCCACAGCCACAACCACTAACCACAATCACAACCACATCTACAAACCACAATTATAACCACAACCAAACCACAACCACAACCAAACCACAACCACCATCAAATCGCAATCACAACCAAACCACAACCACAACCAAATCAGAACCACACTCACCATCAAATCGCAATCACAACCAAACCACAACCACAACCAAATCAGAACCACACCCACCATCAAATCGCAATCACAACCAAAACAATAACCTTACTCCATAAAATCACGCACCGATAAGAATTTAAGGGACAAAAGTCAGATCAAATGAAATTAATTAAAAAAAAAATGGGATGGGAAAGGATGGGATGGG
Organism: Coenobita brevimanus; assembly: GCF_032717465.1. Lineage (NCBI taxonomy): Eukaryota > Metazoa > Arthropoda > Malacostraca > Decapoda > Coenobitidae > Coenobita > Coenobita brevimanus. The sequence continues at coordinate 25,687,760 of NC_137047.1, read as the reverse complement.
GTTAGAAGAAAATGAAATCAGATGGGATGGGATGGGATGGGATGGGGTGGAATGTGACGGGACAATATGGGTAAGAACTGAATGGGATGCAGTGAAATGGGATGGTAAAAGCTAGGTTGGAATAGGTCGGGATATGACGGAATGGGACGCAGTATGATGGGACAGGATAGACAGGATAAAGGACTGAAGGCAATGATGTGATAGTAAGGGTTAAGTCCAACAAGCGTGGAATGGGAAGGGACAGAATGGATTAGAATGCAGTGGACAAGATCTGAATAAAATACAATGGGAAGGAGCTGGACGGCAAGAATGGAAACGGACGAAACATACTTCAACGCTTATCTACTGAATCCATAAACATGAAATATATTTATGAAATGAAATGGGATGTGATGAGATGAATACAAACCGATGGGAAGGGATATAATATGAGACGGTGATAAAAAATAATTAGAGTAGGAAAAAAAAAGAAGTATAAATAAGATTGCTGACGGACTTGAGCAGACATAAGCATCGTACTAAGCCCTACTTCGAACTCCTTCATGGTAATAGACAGAACTCCAAAACAAGACCAGGAAAGAACAAAACAGGGGCTAAATCACGTATACCAGCAAAATTACTCGACTCCATTTCACAAGCAGACGCTCCACACAAACATATAATTCATAATGCTTGAGGGAGAGCCCATTCCATTAACTGCCATGGAAAACCAGGTGCGTGCAATCAGTGCCAAATACAGTGCATCTCAATACAGTACATACCTCATCCATCGACTACCATAATTCGGCTCTTTGCTACTTCCATTTCTTCCCCACGTTAATTATGCAGTACACTAAGCAGCTGCAGCATTCCACACCTCCTGCTACCCTAAACACATTCACATTTCACCAGGTATCTTTTCACCACTCTATCCATACCATCTACGGAGATTCTTCTATTCTCTGACGGTGTGCCATACTCATAATCATTCAAGGATGCATTATGTTGACACCAATTCTGTCAGACTGGGGATGAATGGATCCTCGGGGGCTTGAGAGGGAGGATGGATGGATGGATGGAGAGCTAAATGGAAGGCTGGATGCTTAACCCCTACAACCACAGGACGTCATAATACTGCCTTTTTCTTCTTCTTCGTCTTACAATTATACGATTATTTTCTCACCTTAGGATGCTACTTTCTTTGGAGTACCGTACAATGAAGCCTTCGTTAACCTTTTCATTAAGAGAGGTCATTCCAGGGCTGACTAAAAATCATATACTGGTGGACTCATTAACTTAAAAAATGTCATCGGACCGAAGTGATTAAAGACTGATTAATCGTAAATGATGATGAGCCAAGTGGACGAGTGTATATGTAAAGTGGAAGCAGGAATGTTCTGAAAACTGTTCAAGTGGGGAAAGAAGTACGGTGTAATATGAGAGAGAGAGAGAGAGAGAGAGAGAGAGAGAGAGAGAGAGAGAGAGAGAGAGAGAGAGCGTTCAATCAAGGAGTAGTATTGAGGACAAAGAGGGGAAGTGCAGTGAGGCAGGAAGAGGAAGAATCAGAGGAGAGAAATCAGAGAAGGGTAGGAAAGTGACAGGGGAAGGAAAGGAATCAAGAAGGGAGGGAAGGGAGAAAAAGGTGAAGGAAGGGAAATGGACAAGGTAACTGGGGAAGGAGAAGAGAAGGGAAGGAAGAGGAGGAGGAAAGGATCAGAAAGGAAAAGGGAAGGAACAAAAAAGTGAAAACGACGAAATAAAGGCAAGAGAGAACATTCTGATGGTGTAAAAAAGGAGGGCGAAAGGGAGACTGGAAGGGAGGTGAGGATTGGTAGAAGAGGAAAAATCAAGCAACCGAAGAACAAGGCGGAACAAGTAGTAATAATAATAATAATAATAATAATAATAATAATAATAATAATAATAAACTAAATAGAGCTGGGTACAAGGGAGCTAACCTACAGTCGATAAAGTCTACGGGCGTGAAGCGAGAGCTTCAGGGCCGCAATATGAGGCTTTGCTAAAATAGCTTAAGTTACATTAGTGATAAGACTTTCTTTTCGGGGGGGGGGGGAAGCCAGTAAAGGACAAATAGATTGGGCCGCCAACAGTGCAGCTCCCGCCATCTACAGACAAGTAGGAGGATAAGATGACAAATAGAACACGGAGAAAGCTGAGAAGGGATAAATGAAGGAATGACAGGAAGAATGAAATAACGGAGGCAAGGGTAAACTGAAGAAGAAAGTTGTAAAAAGTGGAACAAAATGAACGACAAAGAAAATGCAGAAAAACAGACTGGAAAGAAAGATAAGAATAACTATAAATGAAGAAAGCAAAAAGAGGAGAGGATAAGGAGGAGAGAATGCAGTTCAGCACTAGAATAAATGGATATAGAGATAAACTATCAATGCGTGGGGGGACAATGAATGAATGAAGGGAGAATGAAGGGGAAAATACGACAGGTAAATGGAGGAGAAAGACAATAAATAACTGTGAAGGGAGGTGAAGAAGGAGGGAACTGGAGAAGAACATGAGGAAGCATGCGGGAAGGAAAGGAACGTGTGATAATGAGAGAAGGAACATAAATGGGGGGCCATATTTAGAAAGGAACGAAAGGAAAAATCTAAGAATGGAAGAAAGCGAGAAGGGAGAGGAAGGGATGATTATACAGGAGAAAGGATATACAAGGTGAGAGAGGCGAAAAGAGGATAGGAGACTGGATGATAAGAAAGAAAGGAAGTAAGGCAAGAGGAGATACCGGTAGCCTGTAAGATAAGGGAACGGCAACACAGGGGAACGGATGAAAAATGGAATGGGGAAAAAAACACGAATAAAAAAGCGTGGAAAAATGAAGAGGTCACTAACACAAAAATAAGAAGAAAAGAGGCGAAGGAAATTATGAGAGAAGAAACAGAGAGGAATGGGATTAGGGAAACAGCAAAATGGTTAAGGAAGGAAGAGGATACGAGAGATGATGGGAAGAAAGGAATAAAGAATGTAAGAATGGAAAAATGGAAAAAATATGGGATGGAGAAAGGATAAGTGGAAAAAGGGAGGGCATATGGAAAAAGAAAAAAGAAATGAAACGAAAGAACAAAAATGGAAAGAAAGGTGAAGAAAGGAAAGGGAAATTAAAAGAGAATTCAGGCCAGTGACAGAGATATTACGTATGAATAACAAACAACCATAGGAGGGTAGAAAAATGAATAAAGGAAAGGGTAGGTGAGAGGAATATACAGGTGAAGGAAGGGGAGCAGAAAGACAGTAAATAAATGAAGAAGGATGAGAAGGTGTACCAGGAAAAATGGATGAGGACTTGCAAATCATGGAAGAAAATAAGCACAAACACAGCAGTGGCGATTAAAGAATTAGGGGTGAAAGTTTGAGCAGGAAGAAACAGGGGAGACAAAAAAAAAAACCAAAGGGGGAAAAATGTCGAACCGGGAGAATATAAAGTGAGGAGGAAATAAAGAAGTGTAGACGATGTGAGAGGACAGTGGAGAGGGAGACGAACAACTAGAAAGGAAGAGAGAAGTGCGCACTGATTCTGTTGCAAAATGAGTGAGAAGACAAAAGATAAAACATACACGGAAGCGTTAGAAAAAGGGGGGGGGGGTGTGGAAAAGGTAAGGATGGATGAAATGAGTTAAAAAGAGTCACACAACACACATACAATAAATAAGAAAAGGAGAAAATGAAATGAACGGGAGGATAAAACGAAGAAGAATGGATTTAAAAAAAGAAAAAAAACTCGGCACACGTCAGGGAACGAAATGGATAACTAAGAACGAATAGAATGGAAAGGGAGGGCAAAACACTCAAAGAAAAGTCAGAAGAAAAGACACAGAAATAAGTACCAACACAAGACCAGGTCAAAGGTGCAAGTAAAAAGGAATACCGATATAAAATGGGAGAAACATGCTCTGGGAATAGACAAAGGGAATAAAGAAATAGCTTAGACGAGGACTGAAGAGAAAATAGGAGCCAAGAAAACTACTAACACTCTGCGTGAGGAAGAAAAAGATGAGAAGAGGAACAAAAATAGGTCAGGCATGAAAAAAATAGAGGGCGATAAAATGCGTGACGGGAAAAGGGTGAGAAGGACCTGGAATAAAAATAGGGGAGAAAAAGGACTAAGGAAAGGGGGGAACCAGAAAAGTGGGTGATAAAATGCGTGAGGGGGAAAAGATTGGGGAGGGAACATGGAATAAAAACATGGAAATGAATGTCTTCCTTCCTACAACAATCTCCCTTCGCATTTTTCGTCCTCGTCTGGTCCTTCCCTTTATCCTACTCTCTCTGCCTCCCTCCCTTCCCTATCTCTAAATCCTCCTCTTTCCTCCCTTTCTCCCTTAAACCCGGCACTTTTTCTGCCCCCCCCCTCTTCTTCTTTATCTCTCCCTTCCTTTTTACTGTAACTCCTCCATAATTTTTTATATTTTATTCTCGAGAACATCTCTCTCTCTCTCTCTCTCCTAATCAAAATAAGTCCCCTTCTCCCTTCCTCTATCCTCATCCGGCATAATGGAATGGGAGAAAGAGGAGGTGGGTAGGGCTGTGAGGGAGGGAGGGGGACGAGAGGGTGTGGGAAAACAGAGGGAGGAAGAAAGGGTGTTGAGAGGAGGGGAGAGAAAAAAGGGTGCAGGAAAAAGCCGAGAGGAGGAAAGCGTGAGAATGAAGAGAGAGGAAAAATGTACGAGGAGTAAGAGGTATGAGAAGAGGAAAGTAGAGTTTGGAAAGGAGAAGGCAGGAGGATCGGGCGGGAAAGAGGAAGATGGACACAAAGGCTCATGGAGGGAAGAGGGAGAAATTATGAGGAGGAAACGACATGGGAGGGAAGAGTCAGAAACAGGAGGTAGGCAGAAAATGCGAAAAAGATGAAGAAAAGGTGTGGGAAAGGAAGACGAAAAGGTGGGGAAGAGGATGGAAAATGAATGAGTATGTGAAGGGAGATAGGACGGAAAGGAGAGAGAGGAGGGAGGGAGAAACGGTGTGGGAGAGGAGGAAGGAAGAAAGGATGTGCAAGTGTTGGGAGGAAGAGGGTGTAGAGGAGGAAGGAGGAAACATTGAGAAGAGAATGGATGAATAAGGAGTGGGAAGAACCAGGTGGGTGTACGCAAGAAGGATGATCAGAAGATGAGGAGAAGATGGAAAAGGAATGCAGCGGTACAAACAATGAAAAATCATAGCAAGGAAGTGAAGAAAAATCAAAGGAGGAGGGAAGGAAAATGAACTTCGGTAAGTAACGTTCAGTGCGGTTGAAGAAAAATGGCAAGGGGGGAGGGAGAAGGACTGAGGGAGAGAAAGAAAGGAGGTGAAAGAGGTACGGTGAGGAGGAAGGGAGAAGGAAGAAAATTGAAAAAGAAGAAACGGGAAGGAGGAAGGGAAACGAATGAGAGAAGGAAGAACAACGGAGGAAGGTCGAGAGGGACAGCAGGAATCAGGAAATGACGAATGGAAGGGGTGCATAAGAAAGAGGGAATGGCCAGAGGATGAAGGAAAATGAAAGACTGAAGAAATGAGAGAAGGATGGAGGGAAAGACTGACGGAAGGATGGACAGAAGGGAAAAAAGAAGGAAGAGGGTAGAGAGAAAACGAGAGGGATAAAATCAAGGAGGCAAGAGGAGAACGAAAATGGCAAGAAGAGAATGAAGGAAGCAGGAAGAGAAAGAGGCAGGAGGCAGGAAGAGCAGGACGCAAGATGGGAAGGAAGGAAGGAGGCATGAAGGGAAGGAAGGAGGCATGAAGGGAAGGAAGGGAGGAGGTAGGAAGGGAAGACGGTAGGAAGGGAAGGAAATATGTTGGATGAGAAGGAAGAGAGTAGGAAGAGCAGGAAGAAAGCAGGAAGAGAAGGAAGAAAGTAGTAAAAGAAGGAAGAAGGTAGGAAGAGAAGGAAGCAGGGAGGAAGAGAAGGAAGCAGGGAGGAAGAGAAGGAAGCAGGGAGGAAGAGAAGGAAGTTGGTAGGAAGAGAATGAAGTAGACAGGAGGAGAAGGAAGTACGTAGGAAGAGAAGGAAGTAGGCAAAAGAGAAGGAGGATGGGTAAAGGGGGAAGGTAGGAGGTGGAAAGAGCAGGAGAAATGGTGGGAAAAGGGAAAAGGACGGAGTGAAAAGGGAAAGAGAAACTTCATGGAAACGCTGAAGGGAAAGAAGGGGAGAGGGGAGAGAGAAAAAAATGAATACAATTAATGGAAAAGGGAAAACAACAAGGAATACAATAAGGGAAAGAAAAAAGTGGGAGGGGGGAAGAGGGAAGAAAGGAAAATACAGAGAAGTGGAACAGAGGGTGAAATAAAGTAAAACTAGAGAAACATAGGGAGGTGAAAGGATGGGAGAAAGACCAAGGATGAGAAGGGGAAAAAAAAAAAAACATACTGGAGAGAAAAAGTGGAGAGAGGGAGAAAAATCAGTAAAGGGATGAAGGAGAACAGGGGGTAAGGGAGGAGTACGGGACAAAAGAGGAGGGAGAGAGGAGAACAAATGAGGAGAGAGGGAGAGAGTGGGGGAAAGAATAACCGGGAAAGAGAGCAGCAGATAGAAAGAGAGGATGGTGGAATGAAGGATAAAAGTGAGAGAGAGGTGGGTGGGAGGTAAAATTGAAGCATGGAGAGAGTGGGGAAAAAGGGAAAAACAATGAACATGGCTGAAGAGATGGAGGGAGGGGAATAGACAATGAGTAAGGGGAAGAAAAGAGTAAGAGTGAGAGGGTAGGGACTGGAAACAGGGACGGAGGAAAAAGGTAAAGCGAGAGACAATGAGGAGGGAGGGAGGAAGGAAGGGGAAAAAGAAAAGAAAGGAGAGTATATAAGGAAGAGTTACATTGGAAGGAGGAAAGGGAAATGGAAGAAGGAGGAAAGAAAGAAGAAAAGAAGAGTTTAGGAGAGGAAAGGAGAGGGGTGATGAAGAGAAGGGAAAAGGTAGACAGGAGGGAAAAGATAGGTAAATGGAAGGAAGGGAGGGAGAGAGGGTGGGAAGTTCATGGGGTGTGAACCAATGCGTGTTGGATTACATTGCCTTTGTTGAGATTCAGGCCTCACCACCTTACCCCCTCCCCCTCTTTCCCTCCCTCCCTCTCCACTCCCCACCTCAGTTCTCTTTCCTCCTTCCCTCCCTCCATCCCTCTCCACTCCCTACCTCAGTTCTCTTTCCTCTTTCCCTACCTTCCCTCTTTATCTCTATCCCCCAATCCCTCCACGTCCAGTCCCACTCTGGGTCTCTTTCCTTCCTTCCTACTTCCCCTCCTTACCACAATCTCTCCTTCCCTCCCTCTCCACCTTACTATCGTCCCTCTCTTCCTCTGCAATTCCCTCTTTTGTTCTCTCCCTTCCCTCCCCACCTGCCTCCTCACTTCTCTCCTCTCTCCAACCTTAGTTCTCAACTTTCATAATTTCCTCATATTCTCACTAGCTTATTTCCCTCCCTCCAATTTGCTTACTCTCCTCCCTCCTTGCTCATTTTATTTCCCTCCCTTGCTGCTCCCCTCTCCACTCCTAACTCCCTCCTTCACCTCAGCACCCTCCCTCACTCCCTGCTTCCCCAATTTGTCTCCTCATCTTCCTTCTCTCTCTTCCCATTTTATCTTCTCCTCTTAGTACAGCTCTCCTTTCCTTCCAACTTTGGTTATCTCATTACATTATTCCTTCTCCACTTTAACCTCTCTTCCTCCCACTTTCTCTCTCCTCTCTTCAGCCTTACCTCTCTCCCTCCCACCCTTAATCCTTCCATATCTTACTTCCATCCCTCTCTTCCTTCCCCTCCCTCCTTATTTATGCACTCCATCCTTCTATTTCTGTCATCCTTTCTCACCTTTACAGTCACTTCCTCTCCCACCATTACACTCTGCCTTCGCTTCTTTTGCTTTTCCCTTCCTTGCCTTCCCTTTCTTTTGCTTCTTTCCTCCCTGCCTTTCGTTCCTTTGCTTCCTACTTCCCTCATTTATTTCCTTCTCTTACTCGCTTCCTGCCTTTCGTTCCTTTGCTTCCTACCTCCCTCATTTACTTCCTTCTCTTATTCGCTTCCTGTCTTTCCCTCCCTTCACTTCTTCCCTCTCCCCACCTTGACACTCCCTCCATTTCCTTTGTGACAGTGGATGAGGCAAAGCAACCCCCACCCCCCCGTATCCCCCAAACAATGCCAAATTACGAGGTGGACTCAGGATCACGCAACACCTGCCGCTCTTAACATTATTATACCTCCTTTACCTTAACTTGCCCAAATTTTCGTAATACTGCTACTTACTTCACATAGCTGAGTGGCAGAAAAAGAGAATGCTGCGCCTCTGCATTTTTTACACTGCACTTCGTCATGAACAGCATCATAATCTAGTCTTAATCTATTGCTACAACTCGACATTCAAGTAGGAGAGATAACAACTTTAGGCCAAGCCGGAGTAAAAAAGGTATTATTTCCTCTGCAATCCACCAACCGTTGCTTTTCTGTACAGGGTGATGAGGTCCAGGCTCCTCACTTGCCACTTCGCCTGGAGGTTATAGAAGCTTCTGTTTCAACGACACTAGAATACAAGTTGAAGGCAGCAGTTCGTCTCGTGGGTGACTCATGTCACATCAAAGTGAATCCAAAAACGAGGACAAGAACCCTAATCCTAAAGCATGTGGTACAGCGCACAGGCATAAAGTAGGCTCCCCATAGAGAACGTGATTTTCTTACTGATATAAGGCACTAAAACACAAGTCACAACTCATGTATTCACTTCAGGTGAGTTACACCCTTCCTTCCTTTATATTCATTTCAGTCTCTTGGATCATTTCGAAGTCCATCTCAAAGTAGCCAATTTCACACATGCTGACGGGAATTCACCGATTATCCATTTCAGACTCCATGAGGCATCGTTTTTCGCAAAATATGTTCTAAACAAACAGTTGGATCAATATGACGTTTTGGCACAGCTTGTTTGACACCGTCCCCTAATTTATGGCACTAAAGTGCATTGCTAAGTATGTTTCATTAAGGAGTTTACTCTTGGCTTTGAAGGCGAAGCTGGCAAGAGCCGAGTAGACATTTGGACAGGGGAAGGTTTTACGTGACGTAGTTGTGACGTGTATCACTCCACCACCTCTCCCTCCACTCCCGTCTTCCCCTGCCCGAATGTCTTCTCGGCTCTTGCCAGCTTCGCCTTCAAAGCCAAGAGTAAACTCCTTAATAAAACGCACTTAGCAATCACTGTAGTGCCATAAATTAGGGGATGGTGTCAAACAAGCAATGCCAAAATGTCATATTCATCCAACTGTTTGTTTAGAACATATTTGCGAAAAACGATGCCTCATACGGTCTGAAATGGATAGTAGTTGTTTTACCTCATTCCGAAATGATATACCGGTGCTGGATACTAACGGCAAGGAATTCCTTGCATCGGCTCACATCAGGCAGCCATGCTCCTGTCCTTCATGCAATTATCAATGTCGATTCTCCCACTATTATACTCTACCCAAGATTAGTTGTGGGAGCAATCTGCTGCTCCTTGAACCAGCATTGGAATCTCAATGCAAGCAAGCTGCCTTGAACACCTCCATGACGGAAACAACATTTACGTGAAGAGAGACCAATCTAACATACACTCATACCCACAGGCCTTAATCACATTTACGACACCAGCACCTACACCTGGCTCATCATCTCTCATCATCAACCACATGTAGTCATTCCCTGGCCATAAGAATTGCTTAATAGTGCATCTGGCTCGCGTCTGGTGAGGAAATAATTGAAAGGTGAAATACCCACTGGAGAGAAAATAATTTAAGACTAGCCCGAATACGTAAGTAGGAGTCTGTTCACCTGCCCTTGTAACCTATGTAACTATATTTCGTTAAAGCTCCTTCACCTTCTTTCTATCTTTTCGCTTTTCTTTCTTATTCTTTCTTTCTTCCCTCACATTATCTTCCCAACTTCTTAACTAAATTTTACGTCAACTCTTTCTTATTTGTCATTCTTCTCTTCCTTTATCCTCTGCCCCTTTCTTAACTTATCATCGCACTTCTACCTTTCATACTTTTCCAATTCACTTTTTTCTACATTCACCCTTTTCTTTCCTCTCGTCTATTTTTGTTCGTCTCCCAGTTACCTTTGTTACCTACATCTTGTCCTTCACAATCTCCCTCTTCCGCACTTCATCAGCTTCTCCCCTTCCGTCAATTTATTTTTGCTACCTAGTTTTTCTTTTCCCCTCCCTGCCCTTCTCTTTCAACCTACACTCTCATACCTCAACCTCCTCTCTCTTTTTTGTTATAGTTTTTTCTTCTTTTTATATCTTTAGCCTTCTCTCTCTTAATTTCCTCTCATTCTCCTATTTTTCCATCCATCAAGTCTCCCTCTTATTTTTTTTCACTCTCGTTTCCCCTTCCCTAAACTACTACTACTACCACTTCTACTATTACTACTACTACTAATACTATTACTCCTCCTCCTCCCCCCCTTCCTCCTCTCTTTCTTCATTTTCATCCTTCGTCTTCTTCATCCCATTTATACATTTTTCATTTTCCAACTTTTCCTCTTCTTCCTCTCTCCTTCATTCCTTCTATTTTCCTTCCTTCTCTCACTTAGGCTACAAACTCATTTCTCTTCACAGCCTTTCCTCCTCCTCTCGTTCACTACTTCTCCTCTCTCCCCTTCCACTGCCTTTCCTTTTTCTTCATTTCCTCCTCTCCTTCTCTTCTTCTCCCTACCTACTCCTTCCTCTCTCTCTTCCTCTACCCTTTGTCTACCTTCTTCTCTCACTCCCTTCATAATCTTTCCTCTCACACTATCTATCCATCTTTCCCCCATCGTTTCTTTCCTCCTCCTCCTCTTTTTCTTCCTTCGTCCTTTCTCTTCAGTCTATTTCCTCCTTTCTTTTCCCACCTCTCTCATTCCTCTCCTCTGTATCACTCCTCGGTTCTCGCGCTCTCCCCTGTCTCCCTTTCATCATCCTGTCCCTCTTCGGTCCTTTCTTTCTTCCCTCCCCTGTCATTCACTTCTCGTTTCTCCCGCTCCTTTTTGTTACTCAAGCTTCATTCTCTCTCTCTCTCTCTCTCTCTCTCTCTCTCTCTCTCTCATTAGCTTTCCCGTTCTTTCTCTCCTTCAGTTTCCCTTAACCCATCCCACTTTAATACTTACTCTAAAATTTTTTATCTTTTCCTTTCGTCTTCATTGTATTTCAGTTTCAATTCTGCTCTGTTTCTCCCTTATCCTCTATCATCCCTTTTACTTTTTCCTTTTTCTTCTAGGGACATTTTTTTCCCTATCTCCTTACCCCTTCATTCTGATGACATTATTGTAAGCTCCCCATTTCCAGTCATCAGTATTCATTTAAAGAGAGTCGTTTTGAATTACAGAGGTTGGTTATAAGTTTCAAAATCTCCTCCATTGTTTGAGCTCCTTCCCAAATTTAATATAATCCCCTGGTGGTTGCAAGAACAAAAGTAATGTCATCGGAGTGAAGGGATTAAATTATATTCTCTATGTTTTTTTAATCAATTGTTTTTCCTTCCTCTGTTCTGTTTAAAAAAAAAATCTCATCACCTACATTGCACCACACCTCCATACCGTCACCCAGGGTCGTATTCATAATCTCTAAGCATGTTTTTGTGATTTATTTTTAGGTTAATCTTCACTAGTGCCGGTAATAAGCACATCACAACTATTAGAGTCAATGTTAAACAGTAAGATCAAGTACAGTGCCGTCTGAAAATATATAACTACTATAGACAGGTGTTTATCTCAAGAAATGGTCATGATCGTTTTTCTAATTCTTCCCCGAATATCGCTTTCACATTTTTAACAATTATTTCCATTCCCCTTCCACACCTTCCTTCACCCTTCTCACCATTTCATCTACCTGTCTTTTCCTTTTTTTCTCTCTCATAAATATGCGTTTTTCTCTCTGTTCTACATTTACTTTGTTATTCCCTCTTTCTTCTCGTTTTCTTCTCATTCTTTGTTTAGCTATATTCTTTGTTTTCGGTATTTTTTACTTCCTCAATTTTTTCTCCTCCACGTTCCTCCACATATTCCCCTCCTGCTATTCATCTTCCTGCTTTCATTCTTCAATCGTGTTCTTCTTTTTCCCTCTCCTCATTCTTGCATTTTTCAACCCATTTCCTCCTCTTTCGTGTACTTCCTAACCTTCCTCTTCTTCTTTCTCTCCTAATGATTACCTTTTTCCTTCAGTGCTGTGTCCCATTTTATTTTACACGCAAATGCATGATTCTGCTGAAGAGTTTCCTTGCAGAAACGTCCATGATTGCTGATTATTAAAGAGAACATGTAACTGTGCGGATACACTGTGAAAAAGACATGCGACAGGTTTGGGCAAATGTTTAACTTTTTCACCTTCTGTGGAAATTGATCATCGTAATTTGTGCACTACATGGCGATTTTGTTTAGCTGAAGGAAATTTAGGTAGGCAGAAATTAGAGTTATTTTGATGAGCCCTTGGACTGCCAGAATTATCCCACGAGAGGAATCCAGGTGTGCCCATAATGGCGAGGGGTTTAACAGGACCCAAACATGACCTTCCCTTACCTGTGAATTAAGCGCAGAACATGCTGTATTTTCTGTTGATCCGTTACTAAGAAATTTTTTATCTTTTTTCCATACTGCACTTTTTCCTGACGGTTTCAGCTAAAGGAAGTGGTGGGTAGGTGTGCGGGGGTGTTTTCTTGCTTTGCCATCCTTATGTTTGACTCACGGAATTAATGTAAGTTACCAGCAAAGGCCCTAAAACTAACTTGAAAAATTCATTAAGTTTCATGGTGTTTGCTAGCCTTTGTGCATTCTACTCCTTCCTTTGTTTTTCCCCTCTCCTCTTCCAAATGTTCCGGTTCAATCTTTTCTCTACAACCTTTTTCTTTCCCACTCTTCTTTCCCACGTACCTCCTCCTCCTCCTCCTCCCTCTAATTTCTCGACTTCACCCTTCTCATTCCTCCTCCCTTCCAAGTTTATATCCATTCTGTGGTTCTACTTCCGCCGCCTCCACTTCTCTTCCATTAGCTACCCCCAATAATTCCCTCTTCTTCTTCATTACACCTGTCTCCTTCTTCCTCACTAAATCCCCACACCTCCCCCTCTTCTAAATCTTCTCCCCCTCTTTCACTGTCTCCTCTTCCCTACTCTCCCTCCTCCAGCTCTCTCTATTATATCCGGTCATTATTTTCAACTTCCTCTTTCTTTTTCTTCATTGGCACAGTATTTTTTCAAGTGGCTTACAGGTTGCATCTAGAAGTATAAATTTGTCACTATCTGTCTGACCTTCGTGCAGTCGATGAATATAATTGCAACCCTTCGTTCTGTTCTTATAAAACTTTGTTCGTATTTCTCTGTACTGCGTTTTTGGCCTTTATCACTGTTCGTTTTACACCGGAGGGTTTGGTCGTCATATGAAAATCTTCTTTACTATTCTCTTTGGTTTATTCTTGCAACTGAGGTAACCCCCAGAGAAGAGCTGCCAAAATGGGCTAACAGATCTACTACAGCTATCCCCTTCCCTTCAGTGTGTTCGTTCCTCTTCTCCCTCCCCTAATTCTCCATGTTTGTCAACCAATTTCTTCCCTTCCTCCCCTCCACCATTTCCTTAGCCCTTTTAGCTGCATGACGCCTTTCACAGGTTATTCCAGCTACCTCCAAACGATTGAGCTCAGGGACTCTTTGAACTGGATGGCTTAGATATCAGTGAGGAAGGTCTTTTATGTGTGGAATAAAACAGTGAAGTGGAGAGATAATATATGAGATCGGGGTGAAAGTTTGTGGGAGGGCAGCCAAATAGCAGAAAGCAAGTAAGCAAATTGTTTAACGTCACTCCTCAGTTGATTAGACAGACTGAGACAGACAGACGGAAAGTAAATGAATAGGTAGACAGATACATATAAACAGAAAACTGTCTAAAGGCTACAAGAACAAGTTCCGTCACGTGTGTAAGCCATATCTTTGTATGGGTTTTGTCCTGTTCTAGTCACAGATGAGTGAGAGAACTATAGACACGAAAACGTGACAGAACTATAGACACTAAAACGAAACAAAGAGTAGTTAACAAGTTCCCGGCAAAGATGAGCTGCATTGTTTCTACTGATCTTCCGAGGCAAAAGGTGACTGGCGAGAGGACAACGGACGTCAGCAATATATAGTATTACGATGAGGAAGGAAATCTAAAGAAAGGGAAGCAAACCCTGAAGACAAATCACCCAATGGCGGCCTTCAACTCCAGCCACCGAGGGCAAAGGAAAACTAGGTGGATGATATGATTAGACGCCCGGTCACTCTCACCTGCATTACGGTCAAGACGCTGCTATGGCCATCATCAGAGACTTGGATTCGTATTCTCGTCTGGTAAGGAAGTTCCCTAGCACCTACTCCTTAACGATTTGTTTTCCACACTATCCACTAATATCCCCTTCTTCCTTCTTAAATTTTTCTTAATATAATCAAAGACTGCACGAATAACACAGAGGAATATGGTAACGAAGCAGTATCAGAAATAAACCGGTAAGGAAGAGATGTCAGTAAGTTTCCTAATCGCACGAGAACACCGTCCTTACACTATCGAAAAGTGAACACATAAACACCTAAACTAGAACAACACCTAAATTAAAAGACGGGATGGTGAAAGTGTGCACTGAATTGTCAACGATGAATGACGACCAGAGAAGGCAGTCCTCGTTAGTGTTTTCCAGAACATGAATTCAGTTTTGGGTACATTTCCTGCAACGCCATATGTTAGATACGCCCTATAATATGTCTAACTTCGCTCCTCTCCTTGCATTTCCTTTCATCTTACTTTTGAGTCTCTCCTTCTTGACATACGTCCTTCTCTCCTTATCGCCAAAAGTTCCTCTCACATATCTAAATTTTCCTTTTATCCATAATATTTTCTCTTCTTTGTCCCATCTTCCTCTCATTCGCACGAGCCATTTATTTCTACGAACATCATCAAGAGCAACGACAAAAATAATCTAATTTTATAATCCATGGGATAAAACATATGGAACCAATCTACTGATATATAACTGGCTTATGTCTCCCAAACAAACAAACAACCAGAATGCACTCACAGATGGCATACCTCCGCGAACGCCAATAAAATTTAACATTTACTGCTGTAATTCATATTTCTTACAGAAAAATACTTTAACGGTCTCATATAGTCAATCAGTTTATTCTACGGTCTAAGTCTGCCTTGTTACTTAGTCTCGGAGATCTTTTAACTCCTCCAACGCCAATGATGTTTATCATTTAATCCTGCATCCGGATCCGAATCCACCTTAAAATCTAATAAATTCACCCTTGACCCACTGACTACTTATTTCACCCGATTTCTTGAAATATCACATTTTTCGAGATATTCTGTTCATGAACAGACGAACACTGACAGACAAACACAAAGGTGAATAAATAACCTCCTCCAACTTCGTTGGCGGAAATAATAATAATAATAATACGGTTGTTACTGAAAATAACTTCGCCCGTGAGCTAGTTTTGTTGAAAAATACTTTTTTTTTTTCTTTTTTTACTAAGGTCCATATTTCCCTAGATTAGTTGTTACACAGCTTCAGGTACGATCAGCAGCAAGAGACGCCAGAACTTCAGTCGAAATTTTTTTCTTAACAAAGCCGCTCTGGATCTTTCTTTCTTTCTTTCTTTTTTTCTTTTTTTTTCGCACATTTTCGTACTTGAAATGCGGAAACTTGGCTCTGATTTTCTCTTTTTAGGAATTCCATGCCTTCTATAACGACTGACGCTGAACGTCTTTCTCCCGCATGTCAACACCACGATTTCCTCCCAAATTAACACTTAGTTCCATCCACTTCTGGGAATTTACAGCTGCTGTTTATGCCTTGGTCTTAGGTGCGAGACTGGCAAACGATGTGTCCACTGTTCACTCATTATTATTATTATTATTTATTTATTTATTTATTTTTTTAACAGAGTATGGGTTAAATGTACTACCGTCTCCAGCCTATGTAGTAAACACCACTATATACTTTCTCTGGCTGGCATTACGCTTTTCACTGCGAACTTATAAATGGAAAAAATTATGAACAAGTCCTGCCGAAGGTGTACCGCAGCTTACATATGAGGTGAATTTATGACAACAAAGTATAGCACTGAAAATATGAGTAATTCGTAACGACAGAATTGTGTTAAAATCATAATACTAAAAATACCGACCCAGGTTCCTATGACGGTCATGTTTCCTTCATCCTCTTCCTCTCATTCTTCCTCCTACCTCCTCCCTCTCATCTCTCCCTCCCTCTCCCTCTCCGTACAGCTGGCATCTCCCCCTCAACACAACACTAGACCGAGTTCCTCTTAAAACTTTATTACTTGCCCCCTGGATGTCGCTATCAAAGGCTGGCTTCTGGCTGGGAACGTAAGCTTTGTCTGTCTAGGAGTGTGTGTCTCCTGTTCTCCTTTTCCTCCTCCCCTTCATATACTCGCTTTTCGTCCCCTCTTTCCTTTTCATGCCTTTTATGATATTTCTTTTCCCTCCTCTTCGTACCATGCCTGCTTCTCTCTCTCTCTCTCTCTCTCTCTCTCTCTCTCTCTCTCTCTCTCTCTCTCTCTCTCGTTTATTTTCCCTCCTTTCGTCCATGTCTATTTTTTTTATTGCCCTTTCGTGTCTTATCGTCATTCCTTTCCTTCCTTTGCTTTTCACATTTTTGTATCCTTTATCATATATTTCCCTACTCCCCTTCGTAGTCGCTTTTCCACGTGTCTCCTTTCTCTGCTTTCCTTCCCTTCATATTTCCTTTTTTCCCTTTCACGTCAAGCATTATTCCCCTTTGTATATTTCGTTTTCCCTGTCTCTTTCCCTTTTAGTGTCTCATCATTTCGTTTCTTCTCGTACTCGCTTTCGTGTGTCATTAGTCTTTTCCTCCCCTTCGTGGTATCTTTTCCCTTTCTCTTCTTTCCTTTTCTCGTCTCGTATCAATTCTTCTCCCTCTCATTCCAACCGACTTCCTCCTGTCTTGTGCGCCTCCTTTCCTTCCGTGTCTTTTATCCTCTCTTCTTTTCCCATTGTTTCACACTGTTTTGTGTAGGTTAGCCTTTTCTATTATTTTATAACTTTTTTTCCTTTGTTCTAAATCTGCTCTTCTGTGCCCGGCCCTCATATTCCGTCTTTGCTTATTCGCACTTTTGTTTCTCGTCCTCCTTGTCTTGAATCATCTACTCTTCCTTTGTTCCACATCTGCTCTTCTGTCTCCCTCACCCCAATCTCTCAACATCTTTTTCCCTTATTGCATTATCGTCTCTGGTCTACCTCTTCCGTGTCATTATCATTCCTACATATTCCTTTATTCCTTATCTGCTCTTCTCTCCCTCTCACTTATGTCTTTTTATCATCTGTTATTTTTCCACTGTTCCACATCCATTCTTCTGTGTATGTATTTCTTCCGGGTCTTGTCTCAACAGTTCTTCTCTTTCCTACACGTAACGTATTCGCTGTATTTCTTCTCTCTCTCTCTCTCTCTCTCTCTCTCTCTCTCTCTCTCTCTCTCTCTCTCTCATCGTAATTTCATACTCACACTTAATGTCTCAGTAAATCAAGCGCAATGAACGGTGGTCCTGCAATATAAAGGTACCATTACAAAGCCTGGGTCGAGGTATGTATAGTCGACCATACAGATCGACCCTCTACTGAAGAAATCGTTGCCTCTGTAGATAATTAAACCCCCCTCCCCAAATCCACCCTTCATAGGTAAGCCAGTGAGTAGTTATCCATATAAGGGTACTGGGCAACGATACACAAAGCTTAATCCTTCCGTGTGATGACATTTTATTTATTCTCCCAACGCCAAGACGATTTATATCGAACTTGGGAGACAGCTCCACGTCCCCCCACCCTCATTCATTCCAGAGAGGTAATACGCACTGTCTCTTACCCAATTCGGTCCGACGACTCCATCTAGTCTTGTTTACTATTTCTACAACAAGACGTTTTTATCAGATTAAGAAACCGCTTGCACTGAAAGGAATACGGACGCTGTGATTAATACCTAGTACAGTATAAAGTTCATCTGACCTGGCACAGTATTTAATTCAGTAAGTTAGGATCAAACATAAAAAGAGCAGTATCAGTGACAAATTCCACACCAGTAATCCTCCTTCTCTCAAAGCCAGTTGGAAAAGCAGACGCTCTCAGATTATTATTATCCGTAGCTCCACACCACCTGCGAGGATTCTGCGCTTGGTCTTTTCTGGTTCACTTCCGAGTTCCAAGTATTTTCAGAGGCTCGTTCTCTCTGCTTCCGGCCGGCTAGTTAGGAGACCAAGGAGGAGTGGGAGGGGCGGAAGGGAAGAGGGGAGTGCAAGGAGGGGAGGAGGGAGTACTGAGTGAAGGGAGGGAGGGAAGGAGGGGGACATAGCAAAAGAGGAAGGGAAAGAAAAAGGAGATAAGGGAAAGGAGAAGGGAAATGGGATGGGGAAGGGGAAAGAGGAATGAAAAGGGAAAGGGAAAGAGGAAGGGGAAGGGAAGGTCCGGAGGGAGAGGAGTGATTGGAGGAGAGGGGAGGAGAGAGGAAGGACGGGAAGGCTTGGTGTGTGGGGAAGCGAAAGGGCGAGGAGGGAGAGGTAAGGTGAAGGAAGGAGGGATAGGTGGGTGGATTGGTGAATGAAGAGTGGGGCAACGAGTGCGGGTGGAAGCTGGGAGGGGTCGGTGACTAATACTGAGAGGGGAAGAGGTGTAGTGGATGTGGGTGTGAAAGGAAGTGAGGTGAGATGGGAAGGAAAGTGGTAAACTGGTGGGGAGGAGAGTTGTGAAGCTGGAGGGGAAGAAGAGACGGATGGAAAGGAAAAGGGGAGGAAAGGGTAAGGGGCAAGATGACAGGGACAGAGCAGAGCACGGAGGGGTGGGATGGGAGATGAACAGATGGGTATTAGAAGGAAATGGAAGGAGTGGGTGCAGTGAGAGGGAAAGATGACTAAGAAGAAAAGGGAGGAGAAGACTTAGAGGGAAGGGGAGGAGAGGGTTAAGAGGGATGGGGAAGAGAAGGCTGGGAGAGATGGGGAGGAGAACACTGAGAGGGAAGGGGAGGAGACGGTTTACAGGGAAGGGAAGAAGAAGGTTAAGAGGAAGGGGAGGAGAGGGTTGAGAGGGAAAGGGAGGACATCGCGTAAAATGGAGTATAAAGGACAGCCAACAGCAACATACCTAATGATCCTTTCGGGGCTATTTGTTACCGAGAGGATCATATCATATTTAATTCTATCAGCTGACGAGAAGGACAGTATGGTGAGTGTGAAAGGAAGGAGAGGGTGCAATGAAAAGGGTGGAAGATGGGGATGTAGTGAGAGAAAGGCAGGGTGGAGCACATGGGGAGGGGAAGGAATGGAGCCTGGGAAGAGAAGGGAGTATTAGGAGAGGGGTGGGTGGGTCAGTGAGTGTGTGATACGTGGAAGGAGGGGGAGGAGGGAAGGTAGGGGTGAGTGGGGAAGAAAGGACGTGGAGGAGGTGAGTCAGGAAAGGGCTATTACACTTTTCTATTCTTTTCTTTACTGCAGTTGAAGGCAGACTCTGGCCTCCATAAAAATACGCCCACTGAAGTCGTGTGGTACAGACTGTGCGGTCGTGTTCTCGTGGGCTTAGCGGACTCCCCAGCGCCTTTTCCTCACCATTTAATTTTGTTCACTATATGCCAGTTTTCTCGTATATATTTATTAAACTATATATGTCAGTGTTACCCAGTAGAGTTACGTCCTTTCTTGTGCTTTATTCCAACTAAGGCCATATTATTTTATTCCGCTAAGTCAACCATGAGAGCCGCCGAAAAAGATAACTGACATGCAAGGCATCAATTGAAGTGTAAACTGCAAACAATTTCATGGTGATTTACAAACAATATAACTGAAATTTAAGAGACTACCAACAATATGAGAAAAAAAAAAAGAAAAAAAAGAAAAAAAAGCTTAGGAAGAGGAACTACGGACCCCCCTTTAAGAGCTAACATATGGTTGTGTGTGTGTGTGTGTGTGTGTGTGTGTGTGTGTGTGTGTGTGTGTGTGTGTGTGTGTGTGTGTGTGTGTGTGTGTGTGTGTGTGTGTGTGTGTGTGTGTGTGTGTGTGTGTGTGTGTGTGTGTGTGTGCGCGCGCGCGCGCGCGCGCGCTGTATAAGCTTACTACAATGGAAAACAGTCTCAGACAATAATTCTCTTACACTTCTGGGAATCCTTACCAACAAGGCCAATTCTCAATTAATTACTGCTCATTAGCTTAGCAAGATCCTATTACACCGCGATTACTCTCCCCTGACAATGACCCGTAATCCCCTTAAGTTTAGCTGATGACCAAGTATCGCCAGGCTGGAGAGCAAAATTGACTAGTAACCAAGGCGACCCATTACTACCTTATTACTACGACTCAGTGTAGTACTTAAAATGAAGGAGTAGGCCAGTTCCGTCAGATGAACATATACCGACTACAGACTGACAGTTTCGAGACGGTAACGTATAGGATAAGTACTGGAGTGACTGAGACCGTATATCAGTTTATAAAATCTTTTCAGTACTTTCAATTTTTTCTCGCTTCCCCCGTTCTTCTGCTAATATTCTCTCTCTCTCTCTCTCTCTCTCTCTCTCTCATTGTACAGCAGCAGTGTGAGGGTACCCAGGGTTAAGAAGGGGAGCGTGTGAATAGGCGTTATTGAACCTTTTCACTGTCAAAACTCAGATTTCACCCCTCTTCCTCCCTCCGCCTCCTCTCTTCTCCCCTCTTTGCTCTTTTATTCTCACTCCCTCTTCTCTCATTTCCACTTCATCCACCTTTCTCTTTCTTTATTCCTCTTCAGCTCTTTCCTTTTTATTCGTCTTCAATTTTCACGTCAATCTTTCCTTCTCATCACTTTTACTCCTCTTTCCCTCTCCCTTCAGTCTTTCTCCCTCTTTGTTTTTTTCCTGTTCTTCTACTAGACCTCCTCTCTACCTTCCTACCCCCCTCACCCTCCCACTCTCTCCTCGCCACTTAATTCTCTTCTAGACTACTGCTCATTTTTCCTCCCTTTCCTACTCTTTCTTCCTTACGTTCCTGCTCCCTTCTTTCATTCGCCCCTGTCTGTTCATTTTCCTCACATTCCTCACGTTCCTTGCTGCTTCCTTTATCCCTCTTCTTTCTTGTTCACCTCTTTATTTGCCTCTTTCAGTTCTTTCCTTATCCATATTCTATCCCTTGCTACCTTTTTCCCCATTTCAGCTTTCATCCCTGTACCTTTATCCTCATTTCTTCCATTCCTTTATTGGTTTTCTTTCACCCTTTCTAATTTCCTATTCTAATAACTCCTCTTCCTTATTCCAAATCCCCCCCTCCCCTTTTTTGACAACCGTTCCCCCACCTCGTTCTTTTATTTTTTCTTCCCTACCTTTTCTGATGTTCTCCTCTTGTCTTATTGTTCAATTTTTATCTCGTCAAGTTTTTCTGTCTCGTGTTCCTGATTTTCTATACCTGCTTGGAAACGTACCCAGCAGCTGCTCTCTCTCTCTCTCTCTCTCTCTCTCTCTCTCTCATTTTGTTTACCTTCACGGCTTTTCTTTACTACCCAACTCTCCTTCCCAACATTATGGTTCTCTCTTTTTTTTCTCTCTCCCTCGCTTTAATTTTCCTCCCTCCCAAAGCACTCACGTCCCCCCTCTCTCAACACTTCCCACACCCTTCAACGCTACCCCCCTACTTATCACATTCTCTCTCTCTCTCTCTCTCTCTCTCTCTCTCGACAATCATCTCCCTCCCTTATTCTTTCTCGTTTCTTCACTCTCTCTCTTCCCTCCCAATCTTAATTTTTTTCACTCTTTTCACCACTCTCCCCTCCTTCCTACATATCTGTTTCTCACATCTATCATTCATTTCTCTTGTACACTCTCACACCTCTCTTCATTTCATATGCTTGTACTCTTTCCCTGTACTTCTCTCTTCTTCCCTTTCTCTTCATCATATACTGTTCGTTCATTCCATCTAATTTCTCTTTTACTTCATTCGTGCTTCATTTATCCCTCCATGTGTTTCACTCACTCTCTCACTCTCTATCCTTTCAATCCTCTTATTTCTTCACCTTTCAATTCACCTTTCTCCTCGCCTTCTTCCTCTCATTGTTATTAATTTTAAACCTTCCTACCTCCTTGTTTTCACCCTCCTCTTTGTTCCTTTCTTCTTCCCCTTTCGTCTCCTGTAATCCTTTCCCTCCCTTTATTTTCCCCTCTTCGTTATTCATTTCTTCTTTTATCTTCCCCTTCTTCCTTTCATTGTTATTAATTTTACACCTTCCTTCCTCCTTGTTTTCACCCTCTTCTTGGTTCCTTTCTCCTTCCCCTCTCGTCTCTTGTAATCCCTTCCTTCCCATTATTTTCACCTCTTCGTACTTCATTTTCTTTTCTATTTCCTCTTTAATTTCTTTATTCTTCAGTTTCTTGTCCATCTTCTTTTATTAATTCCTTCCTTCTCTTCATCTTTTCTTCCTTCTTCAACTCTTCTCCCCGGTTATAACTCTCTCCTGCTATAATTCTTTCGCTTCCTTCTCTTCATCTTTTCTTCCTTCTTCAACTCTTCTCCCCGGTTATAACTCTCTCCTGCTATAATTCTTTCGCTACCCACCTATTTTAAGTCCCTTCTCTGATCCATCCTCCTCTCTCTGTTTCTTCCTCTTTACATTTCCCCCTCATCTCAAGTACCTTTCCCATTTTTCCTTCACCAACTCCATCCATCCGCTGACCTGTATTTTTTATTTATTTTCGCTGTCTCCATACGATTTTATTCAGTTTTTGGAGACCACTTGTACTAAAGAGGGGTATATACCTCTCCAGTTTGAAGTCTCTCCAAAGCCAAATAAAACTGTGTGGTTGTAACAAAAAAACGAAAGACGCTTCACCAGACTGAAAGGGGTTGGTCTATCGTCATTTTTCTAATTTTGTACGTTCATCATTCTCTCATTCTTTCCCACTTATAAATCCTTTGTCATGTCTCCTTTCTTTTTTCTTCTTCCTGTTAGATTCTGTCGTTATTCACCCGCTTTTCATTACCCTTTTTTATCTCTTCGTCTTACAGTCTTCCACCTTCCAACTTTCCTTTTATTTTTTTTCAGTTTCCATACTTATCTTCTCTATACGTCTGTCTAGTATAGTACTCACGAAGATCCTTACTGAGCTGATTATAAACACTTGGAGATAGCGAATATACAGAGAAATAATCAGCATAGCAGACAGGTTAGTGGAGTTGAGTTCCATCTTAATGCTTACAGTAACATTTTTGGGTGAATTAAATTGCTGGGAAGTATAAAAAAAGAAAAAAAAAGTATCAGCGCTTTCCACACGAGTAGGCCTATATTCATGATCATTCCTTCATTTCCACTTTTTTCCCTTTTTTCAATTTTTGTCTTTTCTGATTCTTGTTTCATTTTATCTATCATCCTATTTCCAAATTCTTAGCTGTTCAATCCTACCTTCTGCCCTTTCTCTACTTTTTTTAATATAATTGCTGTTTTTCAACTTTCTTTTCTTCCTCATCCTCGTTGTATACATAAATTTGCTATTTTCAAACTATTTCTTCATTCCCTATCCTAGTATTTAAATCTTTTTTTTTTCCTTCTCAGCTTCACTTCTTACACTGATTTGCACTTTCCATCTAACCTTCAGGTTTCTCTTCTCCTTTTCATACTATCCTTCGATTTTTTTTCTTTCCGTCTCCCAGCTTTCTTTCCTCTTCCCCCTTCCTTTTGTCACTTCATGGCCTCATTTTCTCCTATCTTCAAAGCATTTTTTCCTCATTTCCTCTTTAAACTAATATCTCTTGTTCCTACATTTCTTCCATTTCTTTTTTCCTGCATGCCATTTACCTTTTTCTCTTGAATTTCTTTTCCCTTTTTTTTTTTTTTTTTTAATAATTTACGTCTTTCAAAGTTGAAGTTTTTCTCCCTAATATTCGTTTAAAGTTCCTTCCTACCCACCACCCTCTTAGTTTCACCACTACCTTTATTCAGTATTCTCCATTTTTTTAATTACTTTTTCCATTTATCCTTCTTTGTTACTTCGCTCCCTTCTCCTGATATATATATATATATATATATATATATATATATATATATATATATATATATATTTTTACCATTCCAACATCTTTTTCATCTCTCATTCCTCATTCACCTTCCTTTTCGTCACTTACATTCTCTTTCTCTTTAGCTTCTCCACTCTCCCAGCTTCATTCAATTCTGCTTCATTTTTCAAACAGTTCCTTCCTCACCTAAAAGTTCCTGTTGTCTTCATTTTCCAACTTTTTCACATTCTCTTACTCTTTCAGTTTCCCTCCATTATCTTCACATTTTCTCCTTCCCCCCCTCCCACACACACAAACACTCACCCTCCCTCCTCCTCGCATTTTCTTCCCTATTCCCAACTTTCTCCCTCTGACTTACTCACCCTCCCTCCCTTCCTCCCTCCAGCAGCTCCTCCATCACCAGCCTCATCAGGGCAGGCCTCCTCCATCTCCCTCCAGCAATATTCCATACTTACCCAGACAGGTTATGGCCGCTAAGCCAATATTCCACTTTAAAATCCTAACGTAAAATCCGCCCAGGATGAACTCTGGGATTGGGACTCAGGGAATATATAGACACAGGCAAACAGATAAACAAGCAAGTAACTGATAGACAGATATATATACAGATACAAATATATCGACAGATCAATAACAGAAACAGGTCGGCAGAGGGGCTGGCACAGAGACATAAAAACATACCGACAGATCAGTAACAAAGACCAGTTAGTTGGCAAGTAGACATATAGATACATATACAAAAATAACAAGAGATCAGTAACAGAGAGACCCACTGGCAAGCAGGCAGACAGACAGACAGAGAGACACAGATCAATAACAGACAGATCGGCTGGCTGTCAAACATACAGATAAAAACAAATATAACATACTGTAGCTTTGGGCAGAGGAATAAAACTAATTCCACGAGTTTCCCAAGCTGTATGCTGGTGGGAACTGCTGCTGCGGTGTGTTCGAGAGTGAGTCTGATTCTAGTGCCGAGAAAGACAGGTCACGGCTACTAACACTAAACACAAAAATATACAGGCAATGTGCTACATTCCAACTTTCATCAGACAGTGTGTGACCTATGATTCAGTTCTATATTATCATCTTTTTTTATAGTGTTTCCTACCGTATTGTATATGAGCGTGGTCTAATTACCTAAGATCTTGCGATAAAATCATCATTCATCTAGAATTGACAGAGACCTTATAATACTGTATTTAGGAATCTGCTGTCTAATGAACGGGCAAGTGTACGCAGTTATCCTCCTTTAACACACACACACACACACACACACACACACACACACACACACACACACACACACACACACACACAATAAAGAAATAAAGCAATATGACCAGTAACTAATCGGGAGATTTTGAAATGAACCTCTCACTATATTTCAGCACTGGGCCATAGGCAGCCAGTCGTTCCATATTCAGCAGCTCTGTATCTCATCCAAAGAGCCTGCAAATTTCTACCTCCATCCTTCATACCTTTTCATAACTCGCTTTAATATCAGTCACATTTACTCTCCGGCCGCTGACAAATCTCTACTTCCATTCTTCCCAGCTTCCCATCACTCACTAAAATACTACTCATATTTACTATCTCATCTTTCTTCACCAACAAGGCTCTACTTCTGTTCTTCTCTCTTTTCAGTAACTCAAACATTACTCACACTTACTATCCGATATTTTTCCGCCAACAAATTTTTTACTTCTTTTCTTCACCCCTTTTCACAAATCGCTCTAATATTTCTCACACTCTGCCTTCCCTTCAATAAAGCCTTATTTAGTGACCATCTGCTCATTACCCAACTGCCATTCAGCCTCTTCTTCCCCACATTCGCTTTATTCCCGGCCACTCTCCTTTCCCTCCTCCTCTCACCAGTAATACTATACACTGCACTATCAATTTCTCTGCACCTTTTATTCGCTAACAACTCTCAGCCTCTAACAATCCACTGACGTACTCTTTTTTTTTTTTTTTTTTTTTTTTTTTTTTTTGCTATCTCCAGACAACTTTACTCTGCTTAGAGACTTTGAAAATGGAGTGGTTGGATGTATTTTTCACTCACCCGGTCAGTACTAAAGGTCTTTCCTAAGTACCATAAAATCATTTTTTTTTTTACCAGATTAAGCACACACACACACACACACACACACACACACACACACACACACACACACACACACACACACACACACACACACACACACACACACACAGGAGTGAAACAGTTAATCTCCACAATGACGAGGCCATTATTTTTCTCCTTGCTGCCTCCAAGTTATTATATTCAGTTTAATCCCCTTCCCGCAATGTTTTTTTTTTTCCCTTGTACTTTCTTCTCCCTACTTCCTGGCTATTTTAATTCAGCTTAAAAAAAAAAAATCTTGTATTACGAAGGTTAATGAATGCTATATCAAACCCTACGGTACCCGTAAGAAAAGCCTCTCTTAAGGTGATTAAAATTATCTGGAGGTGACGGGAATTTAAAAAATGTCCGCGGGTTTGACGGATTGAGTGACATCTCATTTAAGGTGAAAAACTATACTTCTTTCACACTAACTTGGCAAAAATTCTCGTCTTTTTGTAGTTTATTTCACGTACCTTAGTGGCAAAAAGACATTGCCACTGCTCTATATTCTTTCCATAACTTCTTCGAGACTAGCATCGTATTTTACTGTTAATCTCTTGCTACAGCTCAGCATTAAAGATGAAGAGACGACAATTTTAGGCCATATTAGAGTAAAAAGAGTATACTGTAGCTGATCACATTTAATCCCTTCACTACGACCCTCCTACACCGAGAAGAAAAAAGTCGTGTGGAAGTCCAATCATACAACAAAAGTGTCCTCGAACAGCAGGGGTTAAACTGTTTCTCCTTTTCCTCCAATGCCTCCCGCACTTTCTCAATTTCACAAGACCACTCCACATTTTCTTCCTCTCCCTCTGCTCTCCACTCTCCGCTCCACCACCGCACATTCTTCCACCCTCCTAACCCTTTCACTACAAGGGTTCTCTCCTAAGGTGCATAGAAATTTTACGCTGAACAAAAGATTAATTGATTTATAACGGCAGCAGCATCCATACCACCCAAACACCATTTTCCATTAACCCCTCCACTGCGATGACACAATTTTTCCATTTTTATTCTTGCTGCCTTCAGACGATTTCATTAAGCTCAGGAGAAAAGTGTTATACTGAAGGGGTTAACGAATGCAGTACCTAACCTCTACAGTTTGGTAAGTCCGCCCAAAGCTGAATAAAATCATCTGGAAACGGGAGGGAGGGGTTCAGAAATTCGAAAAAGAAGGCACAAAAGCAGAACTGCCAACAGAACTGCCAGTGAAATGGACCATACATCGACTCACTCACCATTCAAGCCTTTCATAATATTCTCGACTGCATTACACTCACCGAACGACCAAGCCTGCTTCATAATCCCTGCGGTACAGAGATCATTCCGTCGATTGTCAAGTTAAAGTGTCAGGTCACTTAATGGACACAATACAGTTCAGGAGTTGATCGTGCTGAAGAACTTAATGGAGGCAGTTTTTAACCCTTTCTATTTCGCCTTTCTACTAAATAAAATCGTCAGACAATGGCAAGAATTAAACAGGTTATGGTACTGAAAATTAAACGCTTCCTCAAACTTTCCGCCACTCCTGCCCCACCCCCGCCCCAGCTTCTTCCTCTCCATTAAAACAAATGACTAATAATCCCTCCGTTGTATCTAGTTCTTAAAAATATAAACGAAAACAAAACTTCAGCACTATTAAGTAAATGACAAAAAACAGCCACTCTCAACTCCAAGTCCCCCCTCTCACCATCCCCCTTCCCCCTCCCCCAGTTTTAATCCCTCCACGGAAACAATTTTGATAATCCCTCAGTTTATTAGAAAAAAAAATCAACCGACGAAAAAGCCTCAAAAAGAATTCACAACAAATGAATGATATGAAACGGCCATTGCTAACTTCAACACTCCCTACCTTGCCACCTTCAACCCTTCCCCTCCCCCTCCTACCGCTAAAACAATTTTCTAATGATCTTTAAAACTCTATTCTCAAGTGTTAAATAAATGACACAAAACAGCCACTGCCAACTTCAACACTCCTCCCTTCCCCCTCTTCCCCCACCCCACCCCAACCCCGCTT
Organism: Coenobita brevimanus; assembly: GCF_032717465.1. NCBI lineage: Eukaryota > Metazoa > Arthropoda > Malacostraca > Decapoda > Coenobitidae > Coenobita > Coenobita brevimanus. Next base: position 25,659,616 of record NC_137047.1, on the reverse strand, counting down.
CCTCCCCTCCACTAAAACAATTTTCTCAAAACTCGCGGCCTCACGACTTAAGACAAACAGCATTTTCACGGCGTCAGAGAGATTTTAAAAGTTTTACTCCCTTGGGGAATATAAAGCGTCGGGCCACCTCCACCCCCATCCCCACCTCCCCCACCCCTACCCCCACCTCCACTACCTCCCCTACTGACCTCACCCTCTCAGCTCTCCTCCCCCACCTCCCACTTTTTTCCCTCCACTTCTCTGCTACTTTCCTTTCATTCTCTGCTATTGAATTACTTTCCATTACCACTTTACTGCTGCTCTTCCATACTGTTAGTGTTACTTTCTCCTCTATCTAGACAACCTTTCTTACTCGACTTTTTTTCTTTTCTTTACGGTCATTTTCTTCTCTTTCACTGCCCTATCTTTCTTCCCACTTACTGTTACTCTATTCCTCCCTGTTATTGGAATTTTTTCTCGGCACTTTTTGGTCACCATCAGTTTCTTTTCTTGTAACCTCCACCTCCATCTGCAACACCTTTCCTCCTGACCTCACCCTCTCACTTTCCTCCCATCCCCCCTCCCCTCTGTTGTTTCCTTCTTTCTCCCTTTTCTTCTCTGCTTTCCAAACGCCACACCGGTTTCCCGCGGTCTTTCATCCCTTCCTGCTTTTATGCCGTTTATTTTATCTCACTTGCCACTCGCCGTCCCTTCCCTCGTTCTCAACCCTTCTCTGACCTGCAATTGCCTAAATCTGACCACCACCTGCTGTTTCATGTCTGTTCTCTCTCTCTCTCTCTCTCTCTTTCTCTTTCTCACCCTTTTTTGTCCATCTCTAAACTTTAGCTTTCTTGATCTTCCCTGACTATCCTCGAGTGCCGCTTTTTCGCACATTTATGACCTCCTCTTCACTTTACTATCCTCCTATTATTTCCTCTTCGTTTTCATCTCCCTACAAATCTCTGTAACTTTCCACTTCCCCATTAATTGCATCTTAATATTACTCTTTCCTTTTTCTTCTTTTTCGTTTTTTTATCATGTCCTTTTTTTTTTCCTGAAAGTTCTCGTACCTCACATTTTCAATCGAATAAATTTTTCTTTTTCCTGAACTTCCTCGTATTTCCCATTATCAATCGAGCAATCTGGCGAACGACCAGAAAAGAAAAAGATATAGTTGTTGAAGGTGAGGTGAAAAGTTTGTGGAAATTGACAAAAAGTCTTGGGAAATTACTGGCCAGAGACTGTGGAGAAATTGCAGTGAAAAGTCTACGGAGAAAATACTACCAAAACAGTGTGGAGCATCTGCATGAAGACTGGGAAGATTACAAAAAAATAAAAGTATATGAGTTAATAATAATAATAATAATAATAATAATAATAATAATAATAATATAAATGGTCAAATTACTCCATAAAGCTTATACGAGAAAATTACTGACCCAAAATTGTCATAAAATTACCACAAAACACTGAAAAGATTACTGCCAAAAGATTGTGGTGGAAATAACTGCTAAAAATATGTGGGTATTACTATTCAAGTCAGTGGGGAAATTACTGACAAACGACTGTGCGGAAACAACTGCAAAAAGACTGGCGATTTATTTCAGCAATTCCTTTGGTCAAATTACACTGTACTGCCGAAAGACTGAACGACAAAACACTACGGTACCTGAAAACTGAAGGGAGAAGAGGAAGGAAAAAAGAAAAGATAAAAGAATGAAAGAGGAAGGCAGGAATCTCAAAAAGGATAGATAAAAGGAAGAGAGAAAAAAAAAAAATGCGAGTAAAGTGAATGCAGGAAGGCCTGTGCTATTGTACAGTAAGGTGTATAACAAAAAAAAAAAAAAAGAGGGAGGAAGAAAAAGGAGAAAAAATAAGAGTACCGAGAGAAAAATTCCTACGAATATACAGGTACTGGGCTAGTGGGGGAAATCTAGAGATGCAAAAATGATAAAACACCAAGACAGAAAAGTGAAAACAGTGAAGCGAAAAGAGGAAGCGTGAATATGTAAGGACTGAGAAAGGCAGACTTGAAAAAATTAATGTAGGAAGAGAAAATACGAGCCAGACGAAAAGGGAAATATAATCCGAAACGGGAAGAAATGTGAAACTAAAGGTGGCAAAATAACTAGTGGAAAAAAAATGCTGCACTCTATCCTCACGTTCCCTCTATTTTACCTCCTCGTCCTTGATCATCCCTACCATTCCCTCCACTTCCCTTTCCTTCTTTTCCTTGTAACCCCTATCTTTCCTCTCATTTTCCCTCCACTTTCCGCACAATCCCTCCATCCGCCACCCACTTTTCCTACCATTCCCTCCACACCCTCCTCCATCCCTACCATTCCCTCCAGCTCCCCTGACTAATACTCTGACTTTTCTCCTATAATCCCCCTCATCTTCCATTAACCTTCCCGTCCTTACTCTTAAAAACTCCCAGCACTGGGATGAGGAGGGGAAGACCGAGAATGAGGTGATGGAGGGATAAAGTGGGGGAGTATATTACGTGGGAGGCTGGTTTGAAATGGCTAGCAGGCTTCGGAACATCTCTTCCTTACCGATTTACTTTGCATATGACACCTAAGCATTCCCTAGTATGTTATTTATATCGATTAAATAGTTTGCATCAGTAACATATGAAGAGAGTGAGATTTAATATACAAAATAAATCGCTTGTAAAGAGGTGTCAGGAAATACCCAAAGTCACACAGAATACGACCCTTGGAGATGTTTTACTGCTGCCACCCCGAGAGAATTTGGGGATTTGGCGTCTAGAGATAAATGAACCAATATACACACAGACAGACAGACAGACGGATAGACGAACTGGTAAAGCAAGACAGATACAGATAAACAAAGACTTAAACGAACAGATATAGGCAAAATATTCTCCTGCAAAATTAACCTCAGAAGCATAATTGTTTGCCCTCCACAACCTCATTCAGCATTCCCCGATTTCCCCTACCTAACCCCTCTACCTACCTTTCACACAACCCTGCCTAAAGGGAGTATAATCTTGCTGGACGTAATCTAACTTAACAATGCCAATGTAGGAGTATCTTATTTCGATCCAACTCAATGTAACCAAACCTGACCTAGCATACCAAAACCTACCCCTTCATACTTGACTCTTTACCTACCAGGGAAAAAATGAATACTTCAAGCAGTTTTACCAATTTTAAAATAACCAGATTTAACTCAATGTGCAAATACCATAACCAAACCAACTCTGACCTAACCATTCCAAGCCTAACCTAATCTATACAAACTTTCGCTCCTTATCATACAAAAAACAGTCCAACCCAGTTCAACCTAATTTACCCTAATCTAACCCAACAATTTAATCAAACAATACAACTAGCCCAAGAAACGTACAAACCACCTCGTTCAGTCTCTTCTAACCATGCCTTACCTACCAAACACAACCCTTCAGTCCATACAAAAAAAAATAAAACAAAAATAAAAACTTACCTCACCATAAAAAGCCCACAAACACAACAATCCATTGCCACACGGAAAAGATACAAGGGAAGAGGGGGGGGAGGAAAGGGGGCGAGAAAAAAAAAATCCACGTGGAGAAGGGGCTAATGGAGGCTCACCATTCAGAAGGGAACCATTAGCCGCGAGATACAGCTGAGAGGAGAGGGAAAAAATACCCCCATTATCAAAGGGATTATGTGGGAAAACTTTGGTCTTATCCTCTCCCCCCCCCCCCGTTTTTTTTTTGAGATGTAAATAAATATCGGGGAAGGAAGGGAGGGAGGAAGGAGGATGAGGATGGGGAAGGGGAGGATGAGGAAGAGGATGGGGAAGAGGAAAAGAAAGAGATGGAAGAGGATAAGGAGGAAGAGGATAAAGAAGAGGAAGAGGAAGAAGACGAGAAAGGAAGAGGATGAGGATGAAGATATGGAAGAGGATGAGGACGGGGAAGAGGAAAAGAAACAGAAGGCTGAGGAAAATGAAGATGAGGAGGAAGAGGATAAGGAAGAGGAAGAAGAGATAGAGGAAGAAGAAGATGTGAGAGAGAGAGAGAGAGAGAGAGGCTGTGATCTCATTTGCTTAACTTTCACCCCGATTTTACTTTCTTTTTGGATTTTCTCTCTCTCTCTCTGCCGTTGTGTAGGGTTATGTGGACTGATGTGAATAATTAAAGGAATACGACAGGATGGAACGGACATGGAAATATAAAGCGAGAGAGAGAGAGAGAATTAAAAGCTTAAGTTCAACGACGTCCTATCTGTTTCAATCCTGCCACCACCAGACGAAGATTTATTGCCGTATAGTGTGGCTGTGGTGTGTGTGTGGTAGTGTGTGGCAGTGTTGTGTGTGTGGTAGTGTGTGGCTGTGATGTGTGTGTGGTAGTGTGTGGCTGTGTTGTGTGTGGTAGTGTGTGGCTGTGTTGTGTGTGTGGTAGTGTGTGGTAGTGTTGTGTGTGTGGTAGTGTGAGGCTGTGATGTGTGTGTGGTAGTGTGTGGCTGTGTTGTGTGTGGTAGTGTGTGGCTGTGTTGTGTGTGCGTGGTAGTGTGTGGCTGTGTTGTGTGTGTGGTAGTGTGTGGCTGTGTTGTGTGTGTGGTAAAGTGTAGCTGTGGTGTATGTGGTAGTGTGTGGCTGTGTAATGTGTAGTAGTGTGTGGCTGTGTTGTGTGTGGTAAAGTGTAGCTGTGGTGTGTGTGGTAGTGTGTGGCTGTGTAATGTGTAGTAGTGTGTGGCTGTGTAATGTGTAGTAGTGTGTGGCTGTGTTGTGTGTGGTAAAGTGTAGCTGTGGTGTGTGTGGTAGTGTGTGGCTGTGTTGTGTGTGGTAGTGTGTGGCTGTGTTGGTGTGGTAGTTTGTGGCGTGGCAATTTGAGGTGCGGCAGTGTGCAGTAATATAAGTGATGAAACTGTGGTACTGGTAGTGTGGGATTTGACTGATGTGTGACTTCGGTGTGTGTGTGTGTGTGTGTGTGTGTGTGTGTGTGTGTGTGTGTGTGTGTGTGTGTGTGTGTGTGTGTGTGTGTGTGTGTGTGTGTGTGTGTGTGTTTTGTATGGTGTAATAAATAGTGAGGTTATACAAGGTGTACTTGTCTGAAGTGTGGCAAAGCCCTCTGTTGCACTAAGCCTTTTAATCATTCTCTCAGAGTTCCCTCCCTATTCTTATTTTTTCGTCAGTCAAAATCGACATACAAACATCACTCCACCAGAATTTATTTTGCAAGACTATTTTCCATTTTCATTTAGTGTCCCTTTTCTTCCTTCCTTCTCCAAATTACGGCATTCAGAAGCAAGCGGTAATTTTCCCACCTCCCCCTCTCATCAGAGCATCCTTGTCCTCTCCTCACCTCATTATTCACCCTCTCCTCTCACTTCCTGTCTCCGCCTTTCATCTTACCTCTTCACTCCCTTCCATTCACTTTCTTCTTTCTTTTCTCGTCTTCGCCTCCTTTCACCCTCGGTTTCTCCAACACTCACCAATCTTCTCACTTCTTGCCTCCACATTTATTTCTTCTTGCACCACCTTTCTTTCTGTATTATTCCATTTCTCCACTCTTTCCCTTCTCTCACTTCTCTCTGTCTTCTCCAGTGTTGGCTTCCTCTTTCTTCTTGTATGCTACACTTTTTCTCAACTATTCATTTTCTTTTTCCGTTTCCTTCCATTATTTCTGTTTCTATTTCTTCTCATTCTTTGTCCCTCCTTTTGTCCAGTAACCATCCTCTCCTCTCATCTCCCATCTATGCCTTTCTCTGCTCCTCCCTTTCATCTCCGTGTCTGTTCCTCCAATTCTCAATATTTTACCTTCTCTCCCTTCCCGCCTTGCTTCCCCTTTCTGATTACTTATCCCTGCTTTTCTCCACTGCTCACCTTTCAGTTCCTGTCTCCGCATTCCTTTCTTCCTGCTTCCACTTCTTAATTGCACACTTTTCATCATTATTATAAACTGGATTCTTCCTCCTCATCCATATAATCTTTCCCACCTAATGGATGTTTTGCCATATATCCCATCCTCTCACTTCAATTCTTTCTTTCCTTTCCTACCTTCGTATAACTGATTTACGTCGATTAATTCCTGGCTTTTTCTTAAATCGCTCCTCTTCTTCCTCCAACAAACTCTGACCGATACAGATACATGACGCCTGCCGTACTCGTAACGTAACTTGTAATAAAAAAAAAAACTGTAATGAGACAGTAACGACTTCACGTATGTAGTTCCATCAGAAAAAAAAAAAAAAGTTACAGACAGCAGACTTCAAATAGAAAGTCCGAGCACAAAAAAAAAAGAGTAAAAAGGAAAACTATACTTAACTGCCATGATAAGCAAGAACATAAAACAAAAGAATCCTGCTGTACCTACGCACAGTAATCTTACTTTTTTTCCTCAAAGTTAGAGTGCTACAGAACAGTGCAATAAAGGAGAGTACATTACCTTACAGCGTCCACCAGTACTAATGATGTGCCGGATCATCCCACACCCAATTACCTGTAACAGAATAGGAAATAAGTTAGTGATGTTTGACCAATTAGCAGTGAGGCCTAATTAAGACTACACGGCCTGTTAGTGAGTTTATTAAGGCCCTCACCACCAATGCCTCCGTCATTAGCTGATGGTTTGTTTGGTAATTATCTTCTTGCTTGTGAGTGATGATTGGTTAATTGTGTGTGTGTGTGTGTGTGTGTGTGTGTGTGTGTGTGTGTGTGTGTGTGTGTGTGTGTGTGTGTGTGTGTGTGTGTGTGTGTGTGTGTGTGTGTGTGTGTGTGTGTGTGTGTGTGAGAGAGAGAGAGAGAGAGAGAGAGTTTTTTACTTTTCTACCTTCCACATTCATCCCTAACCCTTCAGCCCACTGTTTCACTGCTATGTCGAAACGATTATATTCAGCAATGGGGAGACTTTTCAACTGGAAGGGTTAGGTACAGTCGTGGGCTGAATTATATTGTAGGGCTGCAGCAACTGACTCTGGATATTGGCTGGGAAGTGCACTCCTGAGATCTCACTAGACCTAGGTACAAAGAGAGCTGTTCTCAAATAGTAGCCTTCTCACGTCATCAACCACTTGCATGCTAATACCTACCATCGTAGTTGTGACACTCCAGTGATGGTACGTTAAGGCCTGGTGGTATGGTATTTGTGGAAGTATGGTTATTATATGCCGGTGGGTTCAGCAGAACAAAGTGAAAACCGTAAGTATAGATTTCCAACCACAAAATGCTCCGGCATCAAACAGGATGGAACCAGGAGCACACTAATCCACAGCTCTGTTTGCTCCAGCACCTCTTTTATAATCACATTCCTCTCTGCTCAAAACTAGGACACAAACACCTACTACGACTGCAAGATCTTCCACGTACACACGCCAGAGCCTAGGGGAACCGTTACTCCTGGCCTACTCCCACTACAAAAAAAAAAAAAAAAAAAAAAAAAAAAAAAAAAACTTCCTCTTTTTGTTGTTACTGTTGGGGCCAACAGCGTCACGCTCCCACAACCATGGCACTCGATGGGCATAGGGGAAAGGGGTGTGATGGGGCGCGAGGAAAGAGGGAGAATGAGAGAAAAGGAAGGGTAACCGAAACACCAGGGAGTATATTCATGAAGGAACTTTACCAATGTCCAAGATAAATTTCCACAGCAGTTTGACATCATTAACATATTTTATCGCCATATTTACCACGCTGTCATGCACTTTAAGTTGGCTGAATTGCATGGTACCTAAATGGGCTGGGATTAAAGTGCAAACAAATGATTTGATACGAAACCTAAAGCCCAGGCAAGTTTATGAATGCACCTTCAGAACAGATGGCCGTTGACAGCATTCGATTTCCCACCACCACCCGCGACTTCGGTGTCAAGTTCCCTCCCTGCGCCACACACAAACTGAACTAGAACAATTTCCCCCCTTCCCAAATCCTTCCGGTTCCTTTCTCCCTCCTCCCGAAACTCCTGAAGTGTAAATCCTGGACGTTAAATAAACAAACAGAGGCGAGCGTCTACCCAGGCTGATAATCCAATTACTCTTGAATTTGACTTTCAGATTTTTGCCTCTCGTGTGTCGTAAATTCCAGACAGTGCAGCCGAGAGAGAGAGAGAGGGAGGGGAGGAGGTAGCTGGTCCTTCTCTCACCATTCTACTTTTTTCTCTCTTCTTAATTTTTGACCTCTTCCTTCCTCGGTAACTTTTCGATTTTTTTTTTTCTGACTGGCACTCGCATCATTCTACTTTCTTCTTTTCTTTTCCTCGTTATTTTCCACTATCTTGGGTTTTCTTTTCTCTCAGCTCGATTTTCATTTCTTCCTCTTCTTGTTCTGTTTCATGATCACTGCTCTTCGTCTTCCATCATCACTGTTCCCTTCCTCCTCTCTTATTCGAACCCTTCCCCTTCTTTCCCATTTATCTCCTTTAAGTTTCATCCATGTCTTTCCAACACTTTTTTTTTCTTAAACATCTAGCTCATTTTGGTCATTTTCTTTTTTCCAGTATTTAATCTTCATTCTTCACCAACATCCTCTTCCTCTCATCTAACCCCCCTATAAGAAGACTGCCTCCAAAACTAAATAACATAAATAATATAAGGCAAACATCACTGTAATAAAGAGGCTAACCCTTTCAGTACGATGATGTCTCGTTCCGTTTGATTCTTGCAATTATGTACTGACGATTTTATTCAGCTGGAAGGACCTCTCCTGTTCCAAGGGGTTGATGAAAGCTGAATCTGTCCCCTTCAGTTCAAAAACTCTCCTCTAAGCTGAGCGAAATCGTCTGGACAGTGGATTAATTTAACAGATATACGTAAAGGGATTAAACACGTTAGGGATTGTAGTTTTAACTCCTTCACTAAGACAGGCCTACCCAAATCTTGAATCAAACCGTCTAGTTTTACTGCTGCTGTAATCACTGGTTCATCTGATCGTGAACCCAGTGGATCGCAGGAAACCAGCCAGTTCTATCACTGGCTCCTGGAGATCTTTTGATGAGGCTATGTTGAAGGACGGGTTGTGTTGTGATTGTGTGGTACTTGAGCTGAGTGCGTTGTGGTGTTGGGGGCTGCAGTGCAACGGGGGCATAAGGGAATACTCGTACTTGTGTGCTGTATTTTGTGTTGGCACTGTACCAAGGAGGAGTGAGGGCCATCCTATACAACAGATGCGGCGTCATCGTGCTTATTCTCTTGCATTTGTTCTCTTGTTCTGCCTGCGTCCTTTCCATCAATCTCCTTCTTAACCCTTTGAATCTGGTTGCGTATATTTTTGGTTTATTCTTGCATCTCCAGACGATTTTATTCAGCGTTGAAGAGACTTTGATCTGGAGGGGTCAGACGTTCACCTCATTAACCCCTTTCACCAAACGAGACCTCTTCTCAGTAACAGCGAATAAAATGTAAAACTACGTCATCGAAGTGAAGCGACAGTCATCTTTCAACACAACCTGTTCTTCCTCAGCGTCTTCCTTTCCTCCTCTTCCTACATTTTTATCCTCTTATTATCTTGTCCTCTCCTTTTTGTCTTTTTGTTTTCAGTTCCTCCAACACTCTCCTCTTCGGCATTATCTTCCACTTTCATCGCAGCAGCCCCCTTCGTTTCCTTGACTCTCCTTCCCTATCCTCTTCTTCTTAGTTCAATTTCTAATCCTTTCCTCGTTCTTTACTTCTCATTTGTCTTGCTTGTCTGTACTGTATCATTTCACTACATCCGTTCTCTTCCGTACCTCTTCCAGTTCCCCCCATTCCACCGCTGTCAGTTCTTGTTCTAGTTTATTCCAGCCTCCAGGTTTGGGAAATGCCTTAGTGAAGGAGTTATTGACGGCTGTGGACTGTGTCTACACCCTCCACTTCGAAAAGTCCCCCTTACGGGGAATGGAGTCCTCTGTAGGTATACCGTACAACAGTAGTGAAGGGGCTAACTCTCTCCCCACTGCACCCTCTCCCTCCAGCCTTTATTGATCTTTCAGCTTTTCAGTTTCCCTCTCGTATAACGCCTTTACACCCCCAAATCTTACTAATAATGCATCGAGCTGTTAATTACTCCTTTTTTTGTTTACTCTTCTTCCTAGCTTCGCTCCCCTACCTCCCTCTTCATCCTTCCTTCCCCTGCCCTTCACATTTCTTCGTCTTATTCTCTGAATTTTGACTTTAAACACCTTCTCTTTTCCCTTTTCCCCTTTATTATTCTGACAGTATTTCATCTTATAATGATTTCATTCTGCATCTCAACTCTTCCACCCGATTTCTCCATATTCTTCCAATGGCTTTCTCTTAACTTTCCACTCTCTCCTTCCTACCCTTTCCTTCCCCCTTTCTTGATTTCCTTTCATTATTTCTTCTTTGAAATTCTCCACTATACATTTTTTAACTCTTCCACCCCTCCCTTCCTACCTTATTTTCCTACTTTCTTATTTATCTGATCGTTTCCTCCGCTCATATATTTCCCTACCTCTTACTTCCTCCTGTTCCTTTTTCCTGTTACCTAGTCTCTCTCCATCTACCTCATTCATTTTCATTTTTTCCTCCCGGCATCCCTCCCTCTTCTACATGACAAAAGCACCCACAAAGAGGGGAGAAAATTCTCTCTCTCTGGCTCTCTCACACACACACACACACACACACACACACACACACACACACACACACACACACACACACACACAAAGAAGGCTGGTAGACATACAGTGATATATACCTACACACATTTATGACGCACATGGGTTACATAACAAAGACATGATGTATATAAGCGATAAATTTCTCTCTCTCTCTCTCTCTCGTCTTCGTTGGCTTAACTGTTCATCCCTTTTATCTACGTTTTCATTATTGTTCAACATTCTACTTTTCAATGCACATATCATCCTTCACTGACACAAGAGAAGAAAGAAGACTTGAGGACAACACAGCCCAAAAAAAAAAAGACAGAGAAAAAAAAAAAAAGAATATTAGGGGACGCGGAAGGAAAAAAGACAAGGAGGAAAAAGGGACAGAATTCAAAGTGGCCAAACAGTAAGAGAAATATTCAAAGAAAAACAGTGTTGAAAAGAGCGTGGTATGAAAGAGAGGAGCAGGAAGGAAAGGGGTGAAAGAGGGTGATACATTACCTGTCACTGCCAGCATGGGTAAAGGGGCAAAAAACGGGAGGAGGGAGGAAGGGAGAAGGGGGGCGAGAGGAAGTAAGAGGAGAGGGGGGGCAGGAGAGTGGAATAGAAGGGAGAGTAAGAGAGAGGTAGACAGAGGAGAGGGGGGTAGGAGAGAGGAATAGAAGGGAAGGAGAATAGGAGGGAGGATGGGAGAGAGGTAGAAGAATAGGAGGGAGGATGGGAGAGAGGCAGAAGAGAAGGTAAGCATGAGAGAAGGGCGGGGGAAGGATGGAAAGCAGGGACGGTGGAATGAAGGGAATTCTGGAGGGAGACAGACGAAGACAGCATGGGTGAGAAAGTAAAAGAACAGGGAGAAAGAAGAAGGCAGGTGAGAGGGTGGATGAGAAGGAGTAAGAGCAGAGAAAGGCAAGAGTTATGGAATGAAGAAGGGAGGGGTAAGTGGGACAAAAGGAAGCACCAAGTATGAGCACAAGTAACTAATAAGGAATGCAATAAACAACAAAAACAACTAATAAGGAATGCGATAAACAACAAAAACAATCAAGAGATCCTTAAGGAGTCCGAATGATAAAGATTGAACATAACTATGGTCACATGCACCCTGTCACATTACACCTCAAAAGCTTTCCAACCTTACAGCATATACCCGTTCTCAAGCTTCGTTCCTCGGCCCTACTAATCAGCTGCCCATCAAAACCCGTAACGAATGGCTGGAATGTGTACAATAGAAGTGCTCGCCCATATTGGATGTGTAGAATCGGGCCGCTTAAGGAAAAGAAAAAAAATTACGCCATCTACAGCAACTTATAAAAATCATTACTGCTAGCTTACAGAAAATGATGAACGGAAAGTATATTCCGGACAAGCGATTACTGGCTGACTTACCTACCAAGCAACACCACTCCAAGGCATTAGAGTGTCGGCACACCTCCATTCACAAAGACGAATGTTAAACTCCTATATGGAAGGTAATCAATTAAACCTCAACTTGCTACAGGTATGACACAGTAGTAATCTGCGTGATATTTACTAAATTTTTGCTCACAACATACGATCATAAAATTTTCTTAATATATTAATATATTATTTTGGTTCGCCGCTGAATCTGATTACCCATTTCTGAAACTATTTGTTGCTGTCACTACGCCTGAGAATGTTAGTAGTCGCGAACATCTTGCAAACATTAACATCTGTCCATGTTCCATACATTCGGCCGAAGGTCTATCTGAGCCACACCAGCAGCATTCATCCTTTTGGCAGTCATCGGTGCGTAACGCCAGAAGTTCATCTTGGACATTGTTCTCTTCCACTTCATTAACTTGGAAAAGACTCGAACAATGAATCAGAAGAGTGCTCTGCTAATACTCTCCGTCCACTAAGAAACAGCGCCAGAGCTCCTCCATACTGGTGTGAGAAGATGAACCTAAATCGTGCTTTTAATCTCAAATGAAGCCACCCCAGTATTAGGCAAGGAATTATGAGGACGAAGAAACCATGCACTCATGAACCAAAGGTGAAGCTTGTACCTGAAAACATGAATGTCTTCTTGTTTTAATAATCAGGTACCTCTCACCCATCCTTACCGCCCCGCATTAGTTAAGTAATTTCTCTTATTACGAGTATTATTTCTTAAGGATTATCTATGAAATTATCCTCAAAATGCCGTGGATAACATACAGGTATCCTCCAATGAAGTGGTCCAGCATTCATAACACAGGTCGTTATACGTAGTGGCAAACAAATGTGCTTCACACCTCTCAACACTGTCAAGATTCGTACAAAGAAATTATTTGCGCATGGCAGATGGCTCACAATCCCAAGGGAAACAGACTGCGACACCCCTCCCCCAGAAGATCGCAATCTGTCATCTGAGAAGCACTGATTTAGACACATAATCTACAGGGTAAAGTATAACTGCTGTCATTATATTATGCTATGATTATGTGAAAACTGCTAAAGATAAAACCCAAGATGAAAGGTAAACGAGGAAGGAAACGTAGTGTGAGAGGGAGGACAATTGAGGGAAGGAGGAACTGAGAGTGCGAGAGAGGGTTGGGGGTAAGAGCAAACAGAAGTGAGAGAATGGGGGGAGAGCAAACAGAGTAAGAGGGTGGAGGTGGGAACAAGTAGGATCAAGGGATATAAATTGGTATGGAAAGCCGATCAATTAGAAGAGAGAGCTCGTAAGGGGGATTAGAGGGAATGAAGGGGTGGGGTGAGAAGGGAATGGGATATGGAGGAGGGGGAGGGAAGGGAAAGGGAGATGGAGGAGGGCAGAAGGAAGTATGAGGTGAGAGGAGGGAGGGGAAGATGTCTGAGAGGCAAGATTATAGCGCTGAATGGGGGTAGGGATGATGAAATAAGGGGGACAGGAGGGAAAGATTTCCGGAGAGGGAGGGATAAGGGGAGACATGGGATGGAGAGAGAATGGAGAGGAAAGAAAATGAATAGATAGGAAGGGAAGAAAGATGAGGTGATGGGAAGAGGGGGAAAAGGAAAGAAGCGGAGGAGGAGAGATAAGGAAAGGAGTGGAAAAGAGACGAAATGAGAGGAGAGAAATGGAAGAGCAGAGGAAGATGATATATCGGTACAGTAAGAGAATGAAGAAAGAAGTATAGGAGTGGAACAGAAGGGATGAAGGGTTAGGAAAGAAGGGACGAGAGATGAATGGAGAAAACTAAAGAATCATGAATAATGATGACAGAAGGTTAGAGCGAAAGAGTGAAAAGATTGAGAAAAGGGAAGATCGAGGATGAACAGAAGCAAAAAATGGAGGGGTGAAAAAGAATAGGGAGAGAGAAAAAATTACTAAGAGGGAATAAAGAGAGAAGGGATTATCCATTTTAGCAAGAAGACGCCTTTCCTTTTTGATATTACCTATTTTGCTGTTGCTTCTCCCAGACGATTGTGTTCAGCGAAAAATTCAGACAACCCCCTTTGGCCCCTCCAATATCAAGAAGCAGTTGTTCTTTTGCTTCTGCACCTCCTTCTCCGGTTCCCTGTTCTCCTTTTTCTTTTTCCTTTCTTCCTTCTTCTTTCTTTCTTTCTTTTCTTTTTTTTTGCTACAACAAGTCGATTCTATTTGCCTGACGGAAGACCCTTCGTCGTGATAGGGTTATGAAATGATGACCGAGGTATAGAAAGGGAAAAATGTGCTAAACAGAAAAAAAAAAAAAGTGAGAAGCGGTAAAGGCGAAATAGGGGTAAGGCTTGAAATAAAGAGAGAAAGACCAATGTGAGGTTAGAGGCTGGAGAACGATGGAGAGGTAAGAGGCAGTTAAAAGAAACTGAGACTGTATACTTTTCTTTTATTCACCTCCAGCTAATTACCTGTCACTATGATGTGCTACCATTTTTTGGACTCACACCAGTACACGTCACACCACACCACACAACACCTCTCTCTCTCTCTCTCTCTCTCCAAAGAAAACGAGAAAACGACGCGTGGTGGTAGGGCAACCTAATACATTCAGATGCAGTAACCCTCCAACATCTCGCCTACTCTCCCTTCAAAACGCTTCGTGTCCATTTATCAACCACTTGTGTTCTTCGGGTTTATTAGCAAACAACTGTTACATGGTTCATTGCTCGTACTGATGTCTGCGGGAATATTTCATCCTCTTACCCGATCCCTGCGCTCTCCGACTCCATGTGAAACTTCGTATTTACCGTAATTCTCTTTAACACAGATAGCTAAGAATATACCCTAATGTACCGGTTTGTCCTTTCATCATGGCTTACAAGTATATCAACAAGTATGTGCTATCTCACACTTGCTTGCCACATTCTACCCATTTTTGCATGGACTTCTGCGACATCGTTTTCCAGTGTGTTGGGGCTGGTAGTGAATGGTAAATATATAACGAAAAATAATAAACGTAATTCACTGCACAGCGCTCCCACTCTTACCACACCTGTCCTCAAATCAGCTATTACAATGGCACGGAACACAATAGTTTCTCGAGCACAGATGGGACATGGAGAAAACGATACACGTTTTTTTTATTATGAGTGCATATAAGGTTTGTTATGCACTACGAACGAAGGAGAAATTCAGAAATATTATCAACTACCTCTTACCACACTCCTGACGCGATGAAGTAAGACTGCAGTTTTTATCACCCACGGATAAAAATCAATTAATGTTGTAGACACCATCAGAGTGTGGCAAAGGTCTGGCAGTAGGGACACTTGTCAGCCTTAACGTTTTCACATGTTTTTGGTGGCAGTAACACGAATAAATGAGGTTGCCGGCACCATTTAGATGCTGAATTATCCATGTAACAGTGCTGCATTGACGTCCGAAACTGCAGCTACATACTTCCGCTTAACACTGATCCTGTCCCATTTCAAGTGTGGCATGCAGAACACTACCCATTCACTACGAGACTTTCCTCTTAGTTTAATAGTGTAGTCGAAGCAAGAGTGAAACATGACAAGATATCACTGTACGAAAAAGGTTAATGAAGGTAATTTTTAACTCCTTCACTAAGCGCTGGAAAAAAAAAAAAAAGTATGACAGTTCTAAGGAGATGAATCGAACAACATATTCCACAAGCCATAAAAAATAATTAATCGCTTCTTACAAAGCTTTTTCGTGTTGATCGGGGTAAGCACTCCAACCTACCAGTTCATTTACACACATTAGTCCTACATATACTGCTTAACTTCTAAACTTCGGAGACACCAAACTGGAAAGATAAGAGTTAAGAAGTGTATATGAGACGGCAGCCTACTGGAGATCAGGTCGCGGCCATCATGGATAATGAACGGGTTTGGGAAGTTGGTGATTTTATTCAAGTAAGAGAAACACCATACTAGGGGGATTGGAAACAACGTGCATTAACCACTGAAGCCTGATGACGACTTTCTTACTTTAATCTTTCTCCCGCCAGCCAGTTTTATTCACTTTAAACCGTTCAGTCGCGGGACAATATTTCTTATTCATTGCACTTCAGTGACAATTTTGGGTATCTTGGGAGAGCACACGGACTGAGAATGGGTTAATGAAGGTTATATCTATCCATTCAAGCTCGAAAAGCCTCTGTTAAGTTGTGGAAATATCTTTGGGGAATAGATGATTGCAATAAAACATACATCATCGAAGTGAAGGTGTTAAGACATTCCTTGCAGTAAAGATATTAGGTTATGGTCACGATACTCATCACGGTTCTACACTACCATATGATTACTGAACTCCAACCAATTTCCAAGTAAACTTTTATGACTACTCCAAAAGCAACCAGAGCAAAAAGACCTCCCATATGAAGTGTGTTCCGCCCTGCTGATCAACCCGGCATAAGAATCAATACAGGGACGGAGGGGACATGAAAGAGATGGAATAAAGGGAGGAGAAGGGGACTGGGGATAATAATAGAGGACACAGGGCAGGGCAGACACGGGGAGAGGAGACGATCTGCATATATACAAGCAAACTCAGCCGGGTCAAGCCTGTGTCTGCATCCGGCTCCGTCTGAGGGGATAGCCGGCTGCTGTACTAAAGTGGATTTCAAACACTGCAGGCCCCAGCCATCAAGAGTTCCGCACGTATATGAAAGGTTTATATTTTATAGTTTTGTCATTACGTTTCATATACTTCTGCCTATCTTGTACTAACCTATAAGGATAAATAGATGGGTACGAGAGAATGCTAGCGAATAACTGGTGATAATGGCGTTAAAAAGTGACCAAACTGCTAGGTAAATTAAGTAAATACAATATATGAATAAAAAATAAGCTTGATGGAGAATATTAATTTTGGTACAGAGTATTTCCGTTTCTTCTTTACTTCAAAATAATAAAGGTAAAATACGTTAATGTGTGAGTTCAAGAAGTACGGGGCTTACTCACCTTCAAACTAAAGCTTGGAAACAGGAGAAATTTGGAAAAGAGGTTTATAAACATTAAGAGTGAGTGACTGGAATGACACTAACGTCCAAAATCAGGAGTGAAAGCTTAATAATCTGGATGTTAAGGACTGTACCGATACGTAATGTGCCAAGGCTTAAAAGGATATGATATATATACAGAGAGAGATTCTGGCAATGTGTCCAATAAGAAAAATCCTCTGATCTAAAGACAGAATGGATGTACGCATAAGAAAAATCCTCTGATCTAAAGACAGAATGGATGTAAGCACGGTGATGAAACTGTACCGGTATGTATGAGTGAGTTTGAGGGTACAAGTGGAGTAGGATGGATGTGTGAATGAGCGAGTTGTGGAAGCTGAGGAAGTGAGAATCGATGAATAGTTATCAGTCAAATCAGCTAATATGGATGGATGAAATATATAAGGAGATGCACTGGACAAAAGTTACATCCATCTTATAACTTCGCTACAAGAACGATTTTTCTTTTATCTATTTCTGACTGTATCAGTTTCATTCAGCTATAGGAATGAAGGAACTGAGATTCTGCGCAGTGTCCTATCCGGTAAAATAATTCGTGGATCAACAACCACCAGCCGACTTTTTTTCAGCCAGAAATAACCACTTGACATTATGGCTTTGGAGCTAAGATCACGAACGACAACGACAACAACATCAGAAAATATTATCCATAAACCAGGGAAAAATAAATGACTGGCTTAGACAGTGTGATTTACTGGGTGGGTCAGAACGACAGGAAAGAGCTTTTGCTGCAAATGACCTTCTCAGATGCATATTCTAGTCTAGCTACCGAAAGAAATCATTTAATACAGGTTAGGACGAACATCTCTGACAAAATTAAAGAACGCTGCCCAACAATCCCTTTAGAGTAGTGGTCTTTTTTAAAGTACATGTTTATTCAACACACCATCTTTCGATTTTATTTCTTTAATGATGACCACTTGGAATATAACGCTTAAACTTGTGATTTCTTCAAAATTTCGAAAAGGATAAACTGTACAATACTAAATGTTCCAGGAGTAATGACCTTATACTTTATTCTGTGGTGTCCCTGCCATCCAGTTTAACCAAATGTAGGTGAGGTGAACGAGGTCAGGCCGCAACACTCAGCTGTAATTGTCAGGTCTAGTTCATCAAGTCAAGAGGGATGGGGCCTGCTGCTGGTTAAGCCTACACAACTCAATTACTATAATGTGAGTCAGTGAACATTTAGGTGAATAACTCAGGGACACAGTATTATAAAATCGCCTACACAACTCATTTACTGTAATGTGAGGCAGAGAACACTTGGGTCAATAACTCAGGAACGCGGTCTTATAAAGTCAATGAAACAAATGAGACAGTTAATGAGTAGGTGAAGAATATGCGAATAACTAATGTGAACATCTAAATGAGTAAAAGAAAAAATCAAGCAGCCACAAGGGAAAATGAGAAGGAAGATGAAGGTGAAGATGGAAAAGGTGATGAAGCTGATGAAGAAAGAATTGAAATAAAAAATAATGGTGAAGGTTAGTGATGATGACGATGACGAACTGAGTGAGTAAGAGGACTATAGAATAAGAAACGGAAGCAAAAGAGGTGTGTATGTTTGGGGTTGGGGGGGGGGGGAAGCGACTGAGCCAGCGAGCATTACCGAACTGCTGTGTCTGTGCTCTTGCATGCCAGACTAACAGCATTACTATCATTAACGAATACACAATGAGAGAGAGAGAGAGAGAGAGAGAGAGAGAGAGAGAGAGAGAGAGAGAGAGAGAGAGAGAGAGAGAGAGAGAGAATAATAACCCTAAAACATCACGACCTGTCAACACACCGAAATAAGGACGAGAGTCAGGTGTCAATTTTGTATGTCAAGAGAAAGAAAAGGGAAGGTGACGAGGGTGTGGGTGACGAGGGTGTGGGTGACGAGGGTGTGGGTGACGTGGGTGTGGGTGACGTGGGTGTGGGTGAAGTGGGTGAGGGCAAAGAGAGTGTGGGTGACGAGGGCGTGGGTTGATGAAGGTGTGGGTGACGTGGGTGTGGGTGACGTGAATGTGGGTGACGTGGATGAGGGTGACGTGGGTGAGGGTGACGAGGGTGTGGGTGACGAGGGGGGTGGGTGATGGGTGTAGATGACGAGGGTGGGTGGATGGTGGATGTAGGTGAGGAGAGAGTGTGGATGGTGGATGTAGGTGACGATGCTGGGTGGATGGAGTGGTGTAGATGTTGGTGTGTTTAGGCTTAAATGTTTAAAATGGTCACATCATTACTACTGCAAGCACTACTATTACTATCATCATCATTACAATCATCACCAACATAACCAACATTACCACCATCAACACAAAAAACGGTTACTATTATTTTTATGTCATTGTCGGAAACATCATGTGTCAATATCGTCATCACCATCCTCTCAACATCAGTTTAATAAGAACTATTATCTCCAAAATCCACACCACTATCATCATTAGCTTTAAATAAAACTTTTTTGTGTGAAAAGAAGAAAGAACGAAAAGTTAGACGCCTGTAAAATGGCGTTTTTACAATATAAAAAATTTAACAAATGAGCCAACCATATTCATGATCCTTTCATTTCGTAATGTCCGGAAACACTGCGTTTCATTGACTGGAAGTCATAAACAAAAGGGAATAAACAATGAGGAAGAAAATTCCAGAGGAAACCTGCAGCATTCATGATGAACGGAGTATCAATTATACACCTTTTGCATCACAGTTCGACAGAGAAGAGGTGAGTGCATTGCTAGACAGGTGTTACGTGCCCATTTTATTGGCGGGGGGGGGGGGGGAAGGCAGACAATAAAAAATAAATACTGACCACAAAGATTACAATAACAAAAGTTAAAGACGCGGCGAAGAGAGATGCTGAAGGGGGATCAATAACAGAAGAGGAGGGAAGTTGATCTTTAATGTCGCCATGTCTAAAGGAGTTGTGTATGGTGACCCCCTCCCCCCAACATGAGTTGTACTCTATTCAGGGAAGAATAAAGCCCCTGTAGAAAGTCAACCGCTGCGCAGAGATAAAGAATGGACTGCAAGTGGATTCTGCAACGGAGGTAACGTGATTCTTCCACGACAGGTCCCGAAATGAAAATCCCACTGATATTATTAGATGAAGGACTGAGCTGTGCATTAAGGGATATTTCTATACAAGATTTTGACTGGTTGAAAGATACAGAAACTGAGTTGTTGATGTATTAAAAACAGTGTTTCTTTAACCCCATGCAATTTAGAAAACAGGTCCACCATAGCCTGATCAGAATATGGATGTATTTTACATTTTATTTCACTGAATCTCTCTCTCTCTCTCTCTCTCTCTCTCTCTCTCTCTCTCTCTCTCTCTCCTGCCTAGCATTTACCATCTAACTTCGCGCTCCCAGAAGCAACTCTGCTGTCAATCAGAAGTGTAGGTCCTCAATAATTCACCTCTCTAAATCTTGACCCGTGTTGCCAATCTGGAACACGAGGAGACACCAGCTACGGAAACGAAGAGAATAGGTCAAAGGAACATATCACAGTCACCATCCCGGAAGCCTATTTAAAATCTTGTCAGCACCCGCCTACATACAATCGGGTCACTTGAAACACGATTATCCACTTTTCGGGCTAGTAGCCATAGCATAACGATACTGATTCCATATCAGTACCCATAACCCAGGCATGTTACTGAAGTGTTTAATATATATATATATATATATATATATATATATATATATATATATATATATATATATATATATATATATATATATATAAATATATATATATATATATATATATATATATATATATATATATATATATATATATATATATATATATATATATATATATATATATAATTAACACCAGACCGTACTTGTTTTTGTTGATCAACCCCAGTCTACCTGGCCATGCAGACCCATCAACCACAGGCAAGCAACCCCCCATGCAGGGCCGTCTCGGGCAGTGAACCAATGTTCCCTTGCGACTGAGAGCACCTCCTCACGGCGAGGTGTGGGGAAAAGTGTAGAGATTTGGTTCCTGGGTGGATGCCTCATTTGAGTCTCCCCACCCAGTCAACAGGGGCACCACAGTAGGTTCCAAATCACCCGTGCTCTGATATCGTTCCCACCCAACGCTGTAAATGGCTTCCTGGGTTAGCCTACAGGAAAGCATTAGACTTGTCACTCAGTACAGAGCCACCTGAAGTGGAAAGAAGAATAATGAAAATATACAGGAAGGAAAGGGAGAAGTAGGAAGGGAAGATGGAAGACAGAGAAATAGAATGATAAAGGTGAAGGAAGAAGTAGGGAGCACTACATCACGTACGTGGATGATGGTCGCCACCACTTACCACTCGTCATCGTAATAAAGGGGTTAATCATGTGTGGCTACTTGGAATACGGTCGTCACATCTACAAATACCATTTTCATTCCTCTGTCGTCACATTTTGAAAATCCTCCGTAAGGAAGCATTTAAGCGCTGGTGAAATAAAATCTCCAACCATACTTCCCTCATAAATAATACAAGGTAAGATAAATGAAATTAGTCAAGTTCAGAACATTATTATTATTTTTTTGACGCAAAGACGAAAAAAACAAACAGAAGAGCGCTAAAACGTTGTTCTTACGAGGGCAACTGAACAAGAAAGCCAGAGTCAACATCAGTCTATTTTGAGATGCATGGACATAGTGCGCTGAACAGACTGGAGATCACAGGTATACTGTACGTAAAAACAGACTAAGGATGACAGTTCCAGAGCTGTCTTGATGCATACATGAATGACTGCGAATATCTGTAAAATTTTCCGCAAGAGAGTTGTACAGAAAGATGAACTGCTATATAGTCGCATCTCTCATCCTCTGATAGTACGTCCCCCTCTCCTTTCTCTCTCTCTCTCTCTCTCTCTCTCTCTCTCTCTCTCTCTCTCTCTCCACATCTTCCTTCTCTTCTGTACCTAGCCGCCCTCTATTAACTCTCAGCTTCCCCCTTCCTTAATTCCTTTGTAATTTTATATCTGACTTACTCCTTCCTCTCACTTAATTACCTCTCTCTCTCTCTCTCTCAGCGCAAGTGTATGTGCATGCGTGCGTGCGTGTGTGTGTGGAGGATGCATGTGGTGTAAGTGCGTGTTCTTGTGCGTGCGCGTGTGCGAGTTTCATTCAACGGCAGATTCCACACTCATTTTCCCTTTCAAACCTCATCTTCGCTCTGTTAACCATTCCTTCAGTTCCTATCACCCTTTCGCGTCTCATTTCTCGTTCCCCTTGACTTAGTTTCTTATTATTCAATCGTGTTTTCTATTCTTTGCTTCAGTTATCACTTTCTCACATCTCCCATCAACCAATCCTCTTTTCTTGTCCTTTTGCAACTCATCTTCTCCCAGTTTTCCTCTTCTCTTCCCTCATCTCTCCTTGTCCTCTACCCTTTCTTTTACCCTCTCCATTTTTATCTTTTATGCTCTCTTTCCTGACACTCTTTAGCATCCTGGATTGATTTTATTCCAATTCATTCATCCTCTCCCTCTGCTCTTGCTCGCAATATTTTGTCCCTTTCCTCTCCCTACTCCTTTCCCCTCCAGCTTTCCCTCCCTTCCCTTCCCTCTTTAAACTTCTCCCTCACCACCCCCCACCACCACCCCCGTAGTGCTGACGAAAGCTAAGAGGCTGGAGAACTTCTGATATCTGGCCTGAGCTGGGAGTCTGCTTCACGGTGCGAGAATAGAACACACGACATATTTACTTATTTTGGGGCACGAAAGAGTTTTGTCAGGGTGTTTCTAGGTGTACATGGAGCTGATTTTATGAGAGTTTAACAATTTTAAAATTTTAAGAGGACAATCAAACCTAGGCCTATGAATGAAAGTTTATGGAAAGCGACTATGGTCGTACCAATCTTAAGTGGCGGTTTGGGTGGGGCACGAACCTCTGTACAGTGTTGCCACGTGTTCCATACCCGCTATGTGAACGGCTCTGATATATGTAATAGGCATCACAGTAAGATAAACACATAAGAATATAATGGTAACGTGTGTATTATAATATATGAAAGAACAGTAAGCTGATTATGCGTAAAATATTTATACGGCAATACAGAAACGTGGCACAATTATTTTACAGTGTTGCTTAAAAAAAAGTAGTCACTTTTATTGGCTGTTACCGTATTTCTGGGGTTGGTAATAATGTCACAATTATGATTATAAGATAATGTGCAGGAATATAAGCAAAAATATGCCAGTTTCTTAGTAAAAAAAATATATACATTAAACCCTCGTGAGCGGCAACACCCACACACACCCAGTCCGACCAGGTCATCTGTGAGGGATAGAGGAATAGGCCTGTTTGGGGACACCTCTTAAAAAAAACGCGCCAAGACTTTAACCTCCTGGGTGGTGTGGAAATAAAGTCAAATTTACAATATGTACATTATAACGTAAAAGAAAATAACCAAAATGTATCCTAAAATACCACAGACGAGAGAGAGAGAGAGAGAGAGAGGGGGGGGGGAGGCAGACCAGGGGCAGTGTTGAGTGCAGCTTAGTGAGAGATGAAGGGAGGGAGGGAAGGAAGGAGGGAGAGAGTGACTTAATGAAAACAAATCATGGCGCCACAACAACGAGGTCATCTGGCGCCATATGTAAAACAATAATATTCTTAAACATAATTAGATATAATAAAAACAAAATAAAGAAATGAAAGCACAAGTTTATAAGTCACTCATAAAAGAAACAAAATTCCCAAGGGTGAAGCACATCTCCCCAAGGAGAGAGAGAGAGAGAGAGAGAGAGAGAGAGAGAGAGAGAGAGAGAGAGAGAGAGAGAAGGCAGGCAAGGGGCAGTGTTGAGTGCATTTTCAAGCTGAGGGAAAGATGAAGGAAGGGAAGGAAGGAGGGCGAGAATGATTGCATGAAGAGGCGCCGTAACACCGAGGTCATCTGGCGCCATATGTAAAACAATATAATAAAAAACAAAATAAAGAAATGAAAGCACAAGTTTATAAGACATAAAAGAAACAAAATTCCCTAGGGTGATGCATATCCCCCCAGGAGAGAGAGAGAGAGAGAGAGAGAGAGAGAGAGAGAGAGAGAGAGAGAGGCATCGCGAGTACGGAAAACGTGGCAACACTGTACAGAGGTTCGTGCCCCACCCAAACCGCCACTTTAGAATGGTACGACCACAGCGGAGTTTACAGACCCCAACTGTGGAAACTAATGAGCCCAAAATTGTAAAAGCTATTGGGCAGATCATTATAAAAGTTTACTAGAGGCACACTGTGGCAACCAATGAATGGAACATTATCAGAACACTAACGAAACCAGTGAGTATATTACGGAAATCAATGAGCAGACATTTATGATGACTGGATTATATGACTTTCGATTAAAAGAAAATCAGAACATAAAAAAAAACAGTTGCACAACAGACTGGCACGGTCAAGCTCCACAAGACAGCAGTAACTCAAATACTAATGCCGCAGTGAATGGCTGGCTTCTACGGTAATCCCTCTGGCGGTAACAATTTATACATCTGGTAACAATATCGAGCTTGGTATGGGTACATGCTACACTTGTGTTAAAAATATCTGATTTTTATCTTTACAATTATCTGACAAAAAAAAAAAAAAAAAGATTCAGCTGTCACTTGGTTACTGCACTCTTGGAATGGAGACGTAAATACCCAAGGAAATTAATTATTTTGCAAATGGTACAAATTATTACACAGCAAAGCAAATACAGCCAAGTCAGGAGTTACATTCAATTTCAACTTGAGCGTTAATCCAAATCTATCATCACTGCACATGTTCTTGACAACTCAATCTTCGTCCTTCGTGAAAGTTCAAACAGCTTTGTAATACAAACTTCAATACTGATGCTGCTTACCATGACTGATCTCTCGTACTGAGAACACTGTTCCCAATTAAAAAAAAAAAATGCCATTCCGTATTCACGTTAAGTACCTTTATTAATATACCGTACCTACAGCACAGGTTATCTATCGTTAGTAAGTTCTGATGCAGACTGATATTTCGTAAATTCCAGTATACGAGTATATGGCCTGTGATTCGTATCCCTGCCAAGGACATTAAGAGAGGATTAACCTTTTCAAACCGATAACGTACTCTTCAGTTTATTCTGGCAAACACCAGGTGGTTTTTACTCAAGTTACGCAGGTCTCCTCTAGTGAAGATTTTAAGGCTATATCTAACCTCTCCAGTTACTACAGTCTTTCCTGAGGTGAATTAAATCGTTTGGGGGTATCAAGAGTAATATAAAAAAAAACGTCCTCGGGCATAAAAAAATAAATTAATTAATTAATTACTAAATCAGAAAAGATCACATATAAAAAACTTGGTGAGCATTCACAAAAGACTCTGTTAGGAATGCTAAAAAATTTTGAGATGTTGCCATGGTGCCAGTTAGTTCAAAATGGGCAGCACTGTTGGATGTGGAAGTAAAATGAGTACCGTACAAGTAGGTAAAAATATAAGGTGCACAGAATGGATGAAAAAATAGAGTGGATAAAGGAAAATTATAATGAAAACGAATACACACGACGGAAGTGAATAAAGGTTTAACAAAATAACAGCATGGAGGAGTAAAATTAAAGTAAGGAAGAATATTAATCTATTCTGATAACTGTTATTTTTTCTTTATCTTTTAACTATGTTATTCAATTTGAAGAAGATCCGTATTAGTGAAAAGGTAATTAAGAGTAATATTTAACCACTCATTTCGAAAATTATCACCTAAACTGTACAAAAGTTAGGAAGAACAACTGTACCAGATTCAATACCAACTTCTCAATATCATAATGGTTTGAGAAGATGAACAGTGTAGGACTGAATGTGGGAAAAAGCAGGAAAATGTTGAATATGAAAATGCGAGAATCCTAACAACTGGAACTGCAAGAAGGAGCAGATTCAAAGATTACTTCGATTAACTGACGAGTGGGGATGATAAGAGCTTTGGTAAATAAGACTAAGCTGACTGTACATTTGAAAACAATCTGAGGGGCAATGAGTCGGTGGCTGAAAAGGACAGATTTGTGATAAAGCTGAAGAATGGGAAAGCAGGTGTGGATAAGGTATAGGCACTGCAGAAGTGATAATATTTAATGGATAGTGTATGCAATGATCTGTTTTAGTGAAGCTGTACTGGTGGAAGGGACGAAGGCTGTGGCTGTGCCTTTGCATAGAAGTAAAACTGACTGTAGCGAGTACTAAAGTGACCAGTGATAAAGTCTGATGAGTGTTTCGCGTTAAAGTATATGGAAGAATGTTGTAGATGGGGTAAGATAGGTGTCAAGAATCATGTGGCGAGTGATGAACTGCATAGTTCTTGAGTGACAGGCAATGTGTAAAAAAAAAAATAAAAAAATAAAAAAAACGAAATAGGGCTGATAACAGACAAAACAACTGAGAACTCCCAGATATATTGATTTTCACAGATCTAAATGACTACTACGACAGTAACTACTGCTGAATACTGAAGGGTTTGTGGTACCGATACAGAAAATGTTCATGAGTCGAAGGATGTTCCACTTAGTGGTTCGGTATCAGCATTATAGTTATGTATGTACGTGGCAGAGTGTTGTACATCCCTGTGGCTGTTCAATACACAAACAGTACTATGATGGGGTTAAGACAGAGATTAAGGCAGGAGCAGCAGATACGGTAGAAAAGATGGTACTGAATGACGCGTGGTGGATTATTTCAATTCCTATTTATGCATATACGATGCGGAGTCTCTTACCTTTTGTGGCGGAATCATTGCAGACCGCTTTACTTTTGTGAACGGCACAAGGTCGGAAAGCATGTTACATACAGAAATAGTTCTGACAGATGGTGACTCAAGTGTGACGTGTTAGTGAATGGAGAAAGACTGGAAGGGGTGGAAAGGTCCAGTATCTAGGTGCAGAAGAGACGTTATTGTGGAATGAAGTGAGGAGTAAAGAGACCAAGGAAATAAAGCAGCCGATTCTAATTAGCCCTGATACAAATTAAAGAGTACTGACGCTGAAAGAGGACTGCATGAATGTCTACATTAAGGCATGTGAGTTTTTAAAAAATAGCTTTAGTATTAAGAACGACAAGGGGAAGAAATGGGACTGTTAAGAAAGCGCGCGGGTTCCATACACTGGGGTACTGTAAACATCCGTAAAAGGAACTCAGTTAACAAGAAGGCAGAAGAGTGTTTTAAGATGGTGTGGTCACAGTACGAATGGATATGAACAGGGTGGTGACAGAGATATATACTCGTATTAGTGAGTCTCCCGGTAGGAGGAGACATGTACCACCAAGAAGGTGGATGAATGTAGCAAAAGGACTTGAGAATTAACGAGTATGGGAGATGAAGCTAAGAAACTTACGAGAGTCAGAAACTGGTGTATGGAGCACATAAAGAGATTCATATGACAAGGGTTTAATCCCCCATTCTTTAATCTGTGTGAAAGCCACAGTCTAACATTTTTTGCGTGTTTGGCCTGTCAGGTGCAGCCAAGAATTTTGAAGACTTGCATGAGTGAATGGGTGTTTGGCCTATAGACCTACATCTGGGCTCTCTGGTGATGGTTCTATTTTTTTTTTTTTCTTGTGCCTATTTTTGAAACCTCCCACCACATTAATGAGAAACAGGGTCAGTGATACTGCAATTTTAAAGTTCATTTTAAAGAGATCTACTCAAAAAATTATACGCCATCATTTTACGCAAAAACATCACCAACACTATTTCTAGTGAAAATGTTTTAGTGATGAGAATATTAATCCAAAGGTTTATAAAATCTAAAAGTTCTGCAGCAACGGTTCCGGTATGTTTAATTGTTTGAGTCCACCAATTAATTTACAACGTTGCACACCAGGGTGGCCCATGAATTGATGAAAAAAATCGTGATGGAACTTTCACTCATGCCACAAGCAACTCGGCTACTGTCTCCATAGTCTCTCCCTGCTGCCTCAAAGCCACTCCAAGACACACACACTTGCCATTTCCAGAAGCTTTAACTCAGTTGATGACTGACACGAGAGGCTTTATAAATTATGGTATCTACTAACTCTTTCACTATTTGGCAGTTTTCCCAAGTTGACAAATATCATCTGGAAACAACAAAACGGACGTCATCTGACTAAATGGATTAAAAGAAATTGTTACAGCTCTATATTTTGTCTGAAAATACTGCACCGCGTAACAGGATGCTGAAAACAAACTCGGGGAAAGAAGACTGGAGGACACCCAGTTAATCTAATCATTTGTATAGTGGTCAGACAAATGTGTTGCCCCAAAGGATATCTCTCGTGTACGTGTGCGTGTGCGCACGCGTACGTATGGAGTTTTATTTATTTATTTATTTTTTTGGTCAACAAATGGTGGTGCGCTAATAGGACTCCTACAAACAGTGAATGTCTTCATAAAACAAATGATGGCGTACTAGGTGATCTGGCTTCTGCAATGGACTGGTGTTGAGATGCAAATAATCAGAACTTGGTAGGGCAGGGACGAGAAGGACTATACTCCACAGGTACACCTGAGCCTGCGTTCCTCTCCTGTGTGAGGTGGACTCGCGACTGAAGGTTTTCACTCATGCAGTATTTTGCTGCCATACTCCGATGCCGTACTTTACATTCCATCGTTGTTATCACGAGATAATCTTAGTGGACATTTAGTGTGATTTTTCGAAATGGAGGAGGTATATATAACCTTCAATAATCCTTTCACTACTAGAGGTCTGTTTAATATAATTATCTGGTGGTTGCAATAATCGTTTTCGTTTTCGTTTCGTTTTCGTTTTTAAAGGCTCCAACATGCTTGCATGTGTCGGCCTTGGTCACCTAATGGCGGCTCTCCACGCTGCACGATCCATTGCAGCCTCCCTGTTCAGTCCCTTAACCCTAAGGTCACACTTAATGACCTCGTCCCATGTCTTTCTCGGTCTACCCCTCATAACCCCACCCCCAATATTAACACTTCTCACCTTCCTCACCCAATTATCATCCCCCATCCTCTCCACATGTCCAAACCACCTCAATCTACCTCTCCTCATCACAACACCAATACACTCCAGTCTCATCCTACCTCTCAATAATAGGATTAGAAAATGTCACAACTGAAGAGGTTATTGCCAACAATGCTGCGGATCATTGTACTTAACCCAAAACGAATCTATTTTGCTCGGGATAATCCTTTATAGTCATGGGGTTAAATCTAAAGTGACGAGCAATAAAATCCCTGCCAATAATCATTTAATAATATACGGTCAAGGGATTATATCTGTAAAGGTGAGCTAAGAACTCCCTATGTATTATTCCTTGCTGCCCAGAGGAAATATCAACAAAAACGACCAATAAAGTCGCTATACCTTATTTAGTCAAGGGGTTATATCTAAGAAGACAAGCAATAAACTCCCTCCTTAAAATCCTTTGCAGCCAAGGGGTTATATCTATAAACAGTAAAACCGCTAAATACTAACTTAGTAAGCCACAAATCAATAATGTACCCCAGTATTAACTCTAAAAACTCAGGTCACTATTAAGCACAAAGCTGTTTAGTTAAAAGGCTATATCTATAAATAACAGCAATACAGCTCACTAAAAACACACAGCAATAAATTTCCTCGGTATTAACTGGCTAAAAACTGTCATCATTAAGTAGATAGCTGTACAGTACAATTACAAGGTTAAATCTATAAACTCCTATGTATAAACTCACTAAAAATACATTATCATAATCCACATAGCTGTTTAATTACTGTAAGAGTACTGATCACGTAATGGTACAGGTGTGGGGGGTGGGCAGGTAGGTCTCGTGATCTGAATTTTCTGACTACCGTAACCTAACACCAGGCATCAAAACCTCGAGTGGCGTATACGGAACTACTGATGTTACTGCGTTTCAACCCTTACAGTGTCTTTGCGTTTACTACAATGAATATAACTTGAGATTTCTAAGATCCATGAGTGAAGATATGAAAATGAAAATAAACTGGACGTAAACTTACTTCGGGAACATAAAATTATGTGTTGTACTATAAGGCGAACAGCAAGATGACATGTAATAGTTTGCTTGCTGTTATTATTATTATTATTATTATTATTATTATTATTATTATTCGAGTCAAGTGGAAAACCAAGAGATGGAGAGGTTCATTGGCAGCTACAAAATTCCAGCTCGTTCCACACATTTAACACTTTCGATGCTGTAGGTCTCCCCTAAGATAAATAAAAAATACCTGACAATACCTCTAGCAAAAATAAGACAATCGTAATAAAGCAGTGAAGGTAGATTGTTTTTAGCTTTACGTAATCGGCTGGTGGTAGCGATAAACATGTATAGAAAGATATAATCATACAGGTGTTATTAATTGTTCGTCTCAATGGTTAATATTTCTTATGTGGTAGTGAACGAGGAGAACAATATCGTAATTATCCTTGTTCCCTCCTGTGGACAAGTATGCCTTCACACAACACAAGCCTCCCTAGCATTACCTCATCTTTTACGGTATATTGTCGGCGTCTATGGTTCGCTCACCTTAAACTCTGGATAGATTCTCGTCCGTTTATTGCTTATTTAATGCGGCTCAATGACAGGAAAAAGACATTACTATAGCTCAACATTCTTTTCCCAGCAGTTCGTGATTATGCGCTTTCTTCTACAAACTTGGCGTAAAATTTCCATCTCCATCCTAAATTAAAAACATTTCGTTAACAATCGAATATGGCGCTAGTCACGAAGAAGCGCTGTGGAATGGATGTTGAACTACAATCTTGTCCGTTTCTTTTCTATCATGAAGCTACGTGAAATAAACTGCAAAAGGACAAAATTCATGGCCAAGTTAGCGTACAAGTATAACATCACCTAACATTAATCAAGTCTGCATTAGGATGGAGACATGGCAATTTTAGGCCAAGTTAAAGTGAAAAGAGAATAATTTTGAGCATACACACCTCCAGCCCCAAGACTGTCGCGGATGTCACCTGCACTCTTATGGTAACCCTCTAGTGACTGTCAACCCGAAGTTAAAACTGATCTTAAAGAATTGGCGTCGTAAAACTAGGGAAGCGGGTACAGTACTTCGTGATGCACTAAATTATAAGTACTAGGTATTAAAAAAAAAAAGTGCAGGCCATTGTAAAAACCGAGTAATTTTGCACACTGATGCTTCTGCCCTCATATATGCCTAGTAATGTCTGTACGCCATTTTTTTTTTTTCCACTAGGCATGGCGACTATGAGGGCTTCGCTGAAAACAAATGACATCCTGAAGAGTAAATGGCAAGATTCGCTAAGGGGCACTGCATAATTTTCATCTTGCCAAATAACTTAAATATAATAAATAAATAAATAAATAATAATAATAATGATAATAATGATAATAATAATAATAATAATTAATCACCAGTTTATCATCACCACAAAACTCCTACGTGTAAAGATACAAATACTCACACTAACGAAACACCGCATATTCCTATTACCCAAGATTCGTGTGGAAAAAAACTGAGCAAGGCGGCGGTCAGAGGAGGCGCTGCGTGGGTTACCTGGAGAGCACCTGGGGAACACCTGAGAGTACCTTGAGAGCACCCGAGAGTACCCGGAGTGCCCACCAGCCTCTCCACACGTCTCCACGGCAATTATGAGAGCTGAAGGAGGTCCCGAGGCTTGAAGGGTGCCCGCAGGAAATAGGGAGGTGTTGCAGGGTCACGGGGGTGGGATGGAAGGGGAGGAAAATTTCTAAGAAGGTGTTACAGGCAGGAAAAGCTTAGAACGGTATTGCAGGGACAAGAGTGTGGATGTAAAAGGGGAGGAAAATTTTTTGAAAGGTGTTGCTAGGACATGGGTGTTGGGGTGAAAGAGGAGGAAATTGTTAAAAAGGTGTTGCATGGGCATGGGTGTTGGGGGTGGAGGAGGAAAAGGAAAAATATTAACCCCTTAAAGCGGGCGATGTACAGTATGTTTATTCCTAATGCCTCCAGGCGATTTCCTTCATCTTAGCGTGGGTTGGATGGGAATGGAAATTTTTTCTTGAATCAAATTACGTACTTTATTGTCTTGCTACCTACGGACGATTTTATTCATCTCAGGAAGTGATGCAGGAGGGGAGAAAATTGCCATTTATCAATATGACATTAGATTTATTCTTGAAATAAAATCGACTAGAGATAGCACCTTAGACGAGACCTTTTGAAGATGGAGTTCATAAAAGCCAGGTTTAAACTTCCTAGTTCGAAAAGCCCTTCCTCAGCGGAAAAAAGTCGTCTGGAAGTAGCAAGAACGAAATAAAGAGTACGTTCTCGGAGAAAAGCGGTTATGAGTGCCGAATGAGGCCCCAAGGCGTTGCGGAAGAATATCTAGAGTTGGTTCATGGCCATGGCTGGAAAGGAAGGAAAACTTCAACCCGTTCACTCCGATTAACTAGTTATAGTTTTGCTAGTTTCAGAAGATTATGTTAATTTAGGGAGAAGTTCCTTGTAGCGAAAAAGATAATGAAGGCTCTGTCTAACCTTTCCAGTTGGAAGTCTAATTGTAAAGTAAATAAGATACATATGGAAATGGCAAGAAATTAAATAAATGACGTCCTTGGGCTGAAACCATTAGCCCCATCAGCTGCAGAGCCAAGGGAGGAGGTGGAAAGGAGGAAAATATGAAGCCGCTAACCCCTTCAGCTGCAGGGACAAGGCTGGGATGGAAAGTGAGGAAATTTGTCACCCTTCAGGCAGAAGACGTTTTTGTCACATTTTTTCTTAATACCTTCACATGATTTTACCTATCATAGGAGAGACCTTTCACGCCTGATTGGTTAAATACAGTCTTCATTAACTCTGTCATTAGCTAGTAAAGTGCTCTCCTTGGCAGAATTAAAGTGTCTGGTAACAGCACAGAGAGAAAAAAGAAATTTGGGCTAAAGGGATTAAAGATGAAAATGAAGTACGCAAGATGGGTCAGAGGAGACACAGTGATAAACCAAAGACGTATCAGATCGAGAGTCGGGTGGAGGGGACAGGAGGGGCAGGAAAACACCTATGGTTCACCTAGTGTTGCCTTGTGTGGGGAGTACGTGAGTCCTGTTATTTAAAAAAAGAGCAAACTGTTAAATAAAACTTTACACACATTCCACAATATGGCAAGTCCAGGCATGAGACATGACATGGAGACAGGCAGGCAGCTATGCACTGAACATTCTCGAGGACGCCCTTTCAGGATGCCACGACACGCGACGACAGTATCAAAGCGGTCGTATATAAAACCCTCTCGACAGTAATACACACACTCCCCCCCCCCACACACACACACATAAACACGCACCCCCCAACAAACATATAAACTAGCACACAAACACACATGCAAACAAACACGCAGACACACACACACACACACACACACACAACTGCAGGCGGTACACTTCACTGCAGGAACACCTAATGACTGCATCGACCCCGTAGTGCCCTCTGATTGGGTCTCAAAAGCTAATTGCGCGAACAAAGATCCTGCCGGAGTCAATCCCTAAGCCACTCCAAGCCCTCCAGTGAACCGCACGCCAAGCCTCCACTGAGATTATCCTGCCAACTCGAAAAACGGCTTTGCAAGAACACAGGTGTTTTCATTAATCAGTAAATTTGCTCAGAACGAAACTGATAACGCCATATTTAAAATCAGGGAACAATATGCTTTTTATAAAATGCATATGTTTGGGTGCCTTGGAATTTACTCCACTTATCAATAGTTACCTGGGGTGCATACACGAAGAAAACAATATCGCAAACACTGAGGCACCAAACAGGAACAATAAACAAAGAAAATTACTCTATCCGACAGCTATACTGGCTACCACGGTGCATACACGAAGAAAATAATAACGCACACAGCATCGCAGCACCAAAGAAGAACAATATACAGAGCCAAATTACGCTGCAATATCAAAGTGCCTGCAAAGCCTTTCAACAGGTTGGTGCAGCCGACGACGGAACCTCTCAGCCAATCAGAAACCGGTGCTGGAAATTGATTTGTTTACACTGGAGAGGACGGGCGGCAGCGGCAGGCGGGGATCAGCTGATGTATCCGTGCCGGCACATTAATCATCTCGACTCGGGTGGGGGGGAAGAGGGTGAGAGGAGAGTGAAACGGTAAGAGGGAAGGGATGGCGAGGTATATACAGGGGAGGTGTGAGGAAAGTGGAGGGGAGGGCAAGATACATACAGTGGTGATGGGAGGAAAGTGGAGGGGAGGGCAAGATACATACAGTGGTGATGGGAGGATAGTGGAGGGGAGGGCAAGATACATACAGTGGTGATGGGAGGAAAGTGGAGGGGAAGGCAAGATACATACAGTGGAGGCTGGAGGAAAGTGGGAGAGATGGGGAGGAACAAGATATACAACGAAGGATAAGGAGGGAGGGAAATGGAAGGGAAGGGAAGGTACGCAACGAAAATAAGGGAATAGGGGAGAGAAAGGGGGTCGCAGATAAACACAGAGGAAGGATGTGGAAGAACGGGAAAGGAAGATACACAATGAAGGAAACGAGGAGGATGAACGAAGAAAATACAAAACGAAGTCGGACAGGGGGAGGGAACAGGTTCATACAAGAGGAAAAGGGAGGGAAGAACTACGAGAGACAGAGGAGAAGGGAAAGATGAAGAAAAAATATCAAGAAAAGAGAAGGGTACACGAGACAGGCACAGAGAAGAAAAGAGCAGATCGCAAAACTGATAAGAGAAAGAGAGAAGGGAGGGAGAGGGAAAGAAAGGATGGAAAGACAGGAAAGACAGACAGATAGAGAGATTGGCAGAAGGGAGGGAGAAAAAACGGGAGAACATACGTGGGGGGGGGGGAGGGCTTAAAGAAGGAACAGGGATTGATAAACTGATGGGAGGAAGGGGGTAAAGGACGCAGGGAGGTTAGGAATTTAAGGAATACAAACGCAGGAGTCAAGAGGAGTGATAGGGACATGGTCGAGAGAGTAAGTGGGAGGACAGGAAATAGTCAAAGTGGAGGGGAAACGTGAAGAGAAATGAAGTATAGTGAAAAGGAGGGTAGGACACAGATCGAAAGGAGGAAAAACCTGGAGATAAGGGAAGAGAGTCATGGCCAGAGTAGGAAATAGGTAAACATGAGGAGAAAGGTAATAAAAAAAGGAGCACAATACCATGAAATGCAAATTGAATCGATGGAGAAAAATGTGGATTTATACGGAAACAGGAATGAACTGATGTAATGAAAACGACAGAAATATAAGCTAACTGATCTGTGGGAATGAGATGGAATGAAGGAATGAAAAGAGAGGCGAAGAGGAGAAAATCAGAAAGGTGGGGGGAGGTGGATAGGAGGGACAGAGGTGAGGATGGGAGGAGAGCCTGGGCAAAGCTGGAGGATGTGCATGGTGAAGACGAGGTAACTGAGCGAAAGTGACACGGAAACAGAAGTTTATGGAATATGAAAAGCGGAGGAGACAATGTAAACTGATAAAAGACTGACGAAGAGGGGTGAAAAGGACATGAAGAAGTTCGAGATGAGATGTGATAAGATGAGAGAAATAAGAAAAGACAAACACCTGGGATACGGCATGATGAGGGAAAGTTAAGAAATGAGGAAAACATGGCTAGAGAGGAACACACTGGGTAAAGCAGGATACAAGAGCATTGCATAAAAGATGAAGAGCTCAAGGTGATACTGTGGCAGGCGGCAGGGAGAGAGAGAAAAAGTGAGGAGTAAGGGGAATATCTATGGAGAATAAGAAGGGTGATGGCAGGAGTGGAGAGGACTGCAAGACAAAGGAGGATGAGAAACCTGACGTGAAGGAGAGGGGAGAAAAGAAAATATGACAGGTGAAGGGGGCATGAGAGGTGATGAGAGCAGCACAGGTACAGAGAGCTAGAAATGAAGCAGACACGGGGACTGCCTAAGAAGTAAGGGTGAAAAACTCCATACAGGTGAGAGAACGGGAGAAGAAAGGTGAGGAAGAACTGGGATATGACAATGAACACGAAGGTAACGAGAACTAAAGTGATGATGAAAACATGAAGGGTGACGCAGAAAAAGAGAACTGCACGAGAGGTGAAGGTGATAATTTGAGGAGCATGAGGTGACAGAGAAGATTTGAGGAAGGGGAGGTGAGGGAGAAGATCTGGAGAACGAGAGGTGGGAGAGAAGATCTGACGAACAAGTGGTGGGGGAGAAGATATGAACAACGAGAGGTGGAGGAGAGGATTTGAGGAACGAGAGGTGGGGGAGAAGATTTGAAGAACGAGTGATGGAGGAGTAGATCTGAGAAAAGGAATGAGGGAGAAAATTCAAGGAACGAGAGCTGAGTAAGAAGGTTTCAGGAACGAGAGGTAGGGGAAGGAATCTAAAAAACGAAAGATGAAGGGGATGATTTGAGAAGATGGGGAGGAGGTGCAGGGGGAAGGGGAAGAGGGCTCTAAAAGGTGAAGGAGCGGGAGGGGAGGAGAGGAGGAGGGGGATTTGAAGGGATGTAAGAGGTGAGAGGAGGGATTACGGTGGATCAAGGCGGGTGTAAGTGCCAATTAGGTATGTGAAAGGGAAACGGCCACTTATTGCCAGACTCTCTATAGACTACGTAACTGTTGACCCGCTACAGAATTCACGATAACTATCATTGCGTTATTCGCAGCACAGATGTCCTATAGACCATCAGATTCCCGAAGACCATCATCATCATCATCATCATCATCATCATCATCGTCACACATCATCTAAGTAACAATCAAAACAAAAGTGACTCGCTTCTCCCCGTGAAAATGAAGCAGATTTCTAGGCAAATAAGCGAATCGGCGGCGAAAGGGAATCATACAATCAGTGTCTCCCTCTCTAATGCCGTACGAGGTAAAGAGCTATTTGCAACGTCGCTTTTACGGCCATATTACAAGTCAAATCCGATCACCTTCGGGAGGGAGGGTTTTAGACCCAGCACTTGCGCCTTTTCGTAATCTTTTCCGACAAACTGGGAATAGTTGGGTAGTATTCAATGCCCATCAGAACTTTCTTGCATTTTGACAGACTAGGTCACTATATCGGATTATGGGCCAATGTGGTTACCTGCTCTGGTGACGTGGGAAGAGAGAGAGAGAGAGAGAATCTACTTTCTTGGCTTCTACATCACTTCTCTTTCTCATATTTCATCCCTATTCCTCCAGCACAAACAACTTACTCCCCCCTCCTCCTCCTCCCTCTTCTTGCTCTCCCTCCTTCCTCTCCCTTCCCTCTCCCTCCTCCTCCTCTTCATCAAGCCTCTCTCGGCTCCCTCACTGGCGAGTAATTATCTGTTGCCCTTCCCTGCTTTCTCTCTCATTCTCTCCATCGCACCTCTCATTTGCTTCCTCCCCTCTCTCATTCTGTCTCCTCCCCTCTTATTTTCTCTCTCCTTCCTCTCTTTACTTCCCCCCTTCCTCTGGCACTTGTTTTATTTCTATTTGTTTCCTCTTTCAATATATTGCTCTCTCTCTCTCTCTCTCCCTCCCTCTCATGCTTTTTCTCTTCCCCTAAAAAGATGTTCTATTTCTTTTCATTCTCTTCCCTGTCCTGTTTTCTCTCTCCTTTTAATCTGTTTTCCCTCCTCTCGGTTTGTCTTTCCCCTTTTTTCATTCTATTCCTTCTCCTCCTTGTCATCCTTCTTTCCTCTCATTCTTCTCTATGCTTATTTTCTCTCGGCTCATTCTGTCTTCTTCCCTCTTTCATGCTGCTCTCTTTTCATTCAGTTTTCCTCCTCCAATTTTGTCCTCTTTCTTTTCACTGTGTCCTCGATTCCCATCTCTCATTCTGTTTTCTCTCCTCTCAATCTCTTTCAATGTTCAACTCCTTCTTTCCTGTATCCTCTTTCATTATTAAATCACTAAACGATCATATTTAGGTGTATTAAATGTTTAAAGTTCACGATATGGCAGTTAAGAGACCAGTCATAATTAATTAAGCTGGAAGAAATGAAAAAATTCTAGCTAAATCTCCTTAATAGTCTTCAGATACATGGAACAAACTGCCCAGTGTGATGAAGTAGACTGCTATCTAATATAAGCCTCGAAAATTAAGTTCTTGGTTTCAAAACCACCATAACATGTTGACCGCGGAATGAATGAAACAGAGACTTTATCCCGTAGTTCTTTCTCTCTCGTCCTGTACACATTTACGAGGAAACCAGCCCAAGTCAAGACATTATGCAGTCATCGTTACTTTTCTTTGTATATTCGGACAGTACCGTACAGTTTATATTTTCCAATAAACCTTTCCCGTAAAATTTCCTCTCAAGTTTTCTACATAGAATGGAAGATTACTCTCTCTCTCCCCTCCTTTTTTTTTTTTTTTTTTTTTTTTTTTAATCAGTCAAAATATATATAGTTTACAGTGCCGAAGTCTGCTGGCGGGATTGGTGCTTGAGGAAGTCTTCTTGCACTGCTATCCTTGTCTTAACTTTACCTCGAAAACTAGTACTACAGTCACAGCCAAGCCCAAAACAAGAGGTCTGTTGTTGTTGTCTCACATCCTTTACACTCCTTTCTTCTTTTATCAACTTCCCCTCACCTTGCCTCCCCCAGCATCTCACCCCGTCCACTCCTCTCCCAGTCTCTACCGTTCCCTAATCTCACACCCCACTCACACTGATTTCTCACCTCTTGTCTACCTTTCCCTCTTATTCTCTCATATCTCAAGCTCTCCCTTCACCTCCGCTTCTGTTCCCTCACCTTCCCTGATCATCTCCGTTCTCATTCGGTTCCCTCATCTCTTGCAATTCTGTCCCCACACTTCATTCTGTTGGTTCTATCACAGACTCTTCACTTATTACGTTTCCTCTCCTCTCATTCCGTTCCTTCACCTCTCATTCTGTTTCTGCCTTCTCATTATTCCCTCATCTCAAATTCCATTATACTTCATCCTTTCCTTTATTTCTCATTCTGTTCCATACTTCATTTTTTCTCACTTTCATTTTCTTGTTCCTCTCACAAAAATCCTCCTTTTCTCATTGTCCCCCCCTTTCTCATTTTAACCCTCACCCTTCACTCTCGTCCCATACCTTTCATTCTGTCGACTCCACTACTATATCTCTCACTTCTCATTCCGCTCATCTTTCATTCTGGTTGCTCCACTTACAAACTTCCTCCATTTCTCATTGCTTCTTCCAGTCTCATTCAACTCGCACCTCTCATTCTCTACCCTCATCTTTCATTCTGCCCTCATCCTTCATTCTGCCGATTCCACTCATATTTCTCTAACTTTTCACTCTGATTTCTCCTGTCTCACTCTAACGTTCATCTCCCTATCTGCTGCTTCCCATTCCAACCTTCCTTCATTTCTCATCGTTTCTTATCCTCTTACTCTATCCCTCATCCCATACGTTTCTTCATTCCTCATTTCCCTCACCTCTCACCCTTGTTGCTCCCATCATAAATTTTCTTCGCTTCTCATCTGGTTCTCTTCCCTCACCTTCCGACCTCATATGCGTGTCTCCCTCTCTTCAAAGATCGTTTCACTCGCCCCTCCTCGCCCATATATCTCTGCCTGTATTCCTCGTTCGTGTTTTATCTTTCTCTCTTCACCTATCTCCCTCTCGCCCTCCTCCTCTCTTTCGCTATCACCTTTGTTTATTAATTTCTCCTGAATAAACTTGCAATCTCTCTCTCTCTCTCTCTCTCTCTCTCTCTCTCTCTCTCTCTCTCTCTCTCTCTCTCTCAGGAAACGCCAGACGCCCCACCTATTCAAGACATTCCAATTACTACGCCTCAAAGGAAACCTGCTCCCCTCACCTACCCCTCTCCCCCTTCTCCTCTCACTCTCTCCCCTCTCCCCCTTCACCTCTCACTCTCTCCCCTCCCCCCTTATCTTCTCCCTTCCTCCTCCTTGCTCATCCCCTCTTACCCCACTTCCCTCGCTCCTTGCCCTCTCTCGTTATTTTCCTCTATTACCTTTCTCTCTTCAATTTTCCTTTCTCCCCCTCCATTTTCTCACTCTCCTTTAAACCTCATTCCTTATCCTTTTCTTCCTTTTCATTCCTCATTTCCTTTCCCCACTCCATTTTTCTCACTCAAATCTTCTTCAGCTGTCTTTCTCTTCTAATTCTCCCCTCACTTTCACTTTCCCTTCTTTTTACTTATTCCTTCACCATTCCTCCTTCTTCCTCGCTTCTCATCCCTTTATGCTTTGCTTTTCTCACTTTTCCGTCTACATCTTTCATCATTTAGTCCTCTGCCCAGATTCCCCTTTTCTCTTTCCTCTCTTGTTGACCCAGCATTTCTCACTTACCTCCCCTCGTCACAATTTTCCTTTCCTCCCATCCCTCCCTCCCTCTACCCCTCTCCCCTTCTCTCATCCTTCCAATCCCCCCTTGATCTACTGGTCCCCTCACTACCGTTTTCTGCACCAATTTCCCTTTTCACCTTCCCATACTCCCCTCTCCTAATCTCTCCCCTCTGCCTTCACCTTTTCTCCTTCCTCCTCATCATCATCCTTCATCATTATCCCAGCCTTCTCCTCGTTCTCATCATTCTCAACATCATCTCTCTTTCCCTTCCCCCATCTTTTTCTCACTTATATATTATCTTCCCTACTCATTTCCATGCACCTGAATTTTCTTACTTCCTACTCTACCCTTCTTTTGATCTCTCAGTTCAGCTTTTTCATACCCTCTCATCTTCAACCTCTCTCTTCTTCAATCTCACTTCCTTCCACGAATCCCTTTCTTTCGTTTCTCCATATATCACGCTTGTAATTCTCGCCGTCACTTCCTCTCCCTCCACCTCACTTCTTGTCTTATCCTCCACCTTATAACCCTCTCCTCTCATCACCCCACATTTCCTTTTCCCTCCTCTCATCTCTCCCCTTCTGGCATTCTCTAATCCCCATTCTCACCTCTCATTTTACCCTTCACCTCCTGACCCGTTCTCTGTCACCTCTCTCTCTCTCTCTCTCTCTCATTCTGTAGCAGACTCTCCCCTCTGTGTCTTGATAGGTCAGAAGGCCAGGAAGGGGAGAGAGAGAGAGGGGAGAACTAGGTCAGGGTGCCAGAGTTAAGAGGGCGAGAGGAGAGGGGAAGAGGGGCAAAAGAGGGTGAAGCAGAGGGGAAGAGGAGCACTGAGGGTAGCTTCTGGAGAGAGAATGTGATGCTACTTTGAACTCCTGTGTGTGTGTGTGTGTGTGTGTGTGTGTGTGTGTGTGTGTGTGTGTGTGTGTGTGTGTGTGTGTGTGTGAGAGAGAGAGAGAGAGAGAGAGAGTACCAGGAGTTTAGCCTGTGGAAGCTAGGAACATCAGTAACAAAAACTCATAACACCAAGAAGGGCAGTAGGATCACCCACACCACAAACAGGCATATAATCAAAACTGAAAGCTTTCAGTAACAATAATTAAACCTACTTATACCATCACAACTTTAACCCTATATTATATTAATCCATGAAGAGGAGGGAATTCAGAAACAAAACAGCACAAAACAAGAACTATCAACGGAGTACCCAACGAAATAGGTCATACAATTATTCTTTCATCATACAAACTTTCAAAAATTATCAGCTCAACTTCAAAGGGCCGAACGATCTTTAGAGAGTTGGGCTGGATAATGCCCTTGATACGTAAGCCATCCTGACGCCTGCAAAGTTAAAAAATAAAAAAAATAAAAACAGAATAACCCTTGCCATGCATATCCATTAATTTCTATCATTCGACAGTTCTTTTGCCTTCTTAATTATAATCCTTCTTTTCTTCACATATCCTTTACCCTACCAACTCACATTCTTGGCCTTACACACTGCCACAGAAAAGACAATATGGCCTCGATAACAACATATAAATAAACTCCCTGTCACAAAAAAAAAGCAAAAAATATAGACATACTGACTTTAAAAATGGCTTTAAAAAAATAACTTACATCCCCCGAAAAAACAGGGAACAAAAAACGTATAATCCCAGCTTCCTTCTCAGAGCGGCGGAAACTAAACCACAATATTCTGGGTGGACAATAACACGACCACACTGACCCTCTGTGCCACCCCTCCCAACACACACACACACACACACACACACACACACACACACACACACACACACAGTGTGTGTGTGTGTGTGTGTACCTATCTGCGTGCCTGCGAATGCGTGTGCGCTTGCGAATGCGTACGTGCGTGCGTGTGTATATATGTGTGCATGTTATACAACTGAGGTGAACTGGAACGGAGCAGAAAGGTGAAATCCTGAACAAACATCTGTGAAGTAACTGTCAGCTATGTACACTGCAGCTGCAGGTAATTATGCAGTTGTGTAATGAGAGGTGTGTTACAGGTGCACTTACCAAAAATGTATAAAGGTGTACCAGAGAAGCAGGCAGTGGGTTGCAGGAAAATACACTCAAAATTGTGGTTATGTGTCAAAAGGATGATGTGTTGGTGTGGGTTTGCAGGTTGTTAATAAGTGCTGCATACTGTTGAAATGGAAATAGCATGTGTAGCAAGGTGTAGGATAGTGTAGTAGTGTTGTTTATTAGGTGTGCAAGAGCGTTAAGCAGTAAAAGATTAGGAATTGTAACATAGGTTTAGGTTTAGACATCAGCAGTGTGGTGTCCTGAGGGAGTATATAAGTGTGCTGATGCCAAGAGAGGTGTGTAAGTGCAGGTGTAAAGGTTTAGGTATACAAAAGGGTGTAAGAGTATGGGACAAGGTGTAGAAGGAATATTTATGGAGGGGTGTACATGTATGGAGCGCGGAAGATGAAGACGTATGAAATGGGAATGTTGTTAAGGAGGGGATCTGTGACAGGGCGTGAGGGATGAAGACGAATGGGCGTTGTAGGTGTGGGCGTGGAGAATGTGGGTGATGAAAGAGTGTGTGTGTGTGTGTGTGTGTGTGTGTGTGTGTGTGTGTGTGTGTGTGTGTGTGTGTGTGTGTGTGTGTGTGTGTGTGTGTGTGTGTGTGTGTGTGTGTGTGTGTGTGTGTGTGTGTGTGTGTGTGTGTGTGTGTGTGTGTGTACAATCGGCATAAAAACTGTCGTCTCTCCTGTTCTCTCCACGGACTTCCAAGATCAGTGTGGTGAATCTACAGAAACCGACACCAATAACGCTGATGTGTGGCCAAATAAAATAACCAATGTCGGTTGCTGTGGATTCACCACAATGATTCTCGGAGTTCGTGGAGAGGGAAGCAAGAGGGGTGACAAGACGTTTGATGCCGACTGTACAGTAGAGGGTGTGGCACCTGTGATTAGAAGGTGTATGGATGGTGTACGGTTGAGTCTGTATTACTGTCAGGTTTACAAGCAACAACGACGGCAACTTTTACTTTCCTTTCCTTACGACTCCCGATTTGACCATTTGACAGCTTAGGGAAGACCTCATCTAGTACAGCATAATGTTTAACGAAATCTACACTTAATTCCTTCAGTTCGAAATGGTTTCATTGACGATGGATAAAACTGTCTGGAAGTAGAAGAAAATAATGTCGCAGTGGAGATTTTAAGGATGGCCTACATACAGACAGCGTAAGGAATATAGTGGACAGGAAGCAAAAACTGTACAGTATTATTCATGGGATGATGGGATGAAGCTGGATGGACAGGGGAAGTCGAGGGGAAAACCACATAAGTGAGAGGAACACAGAGGGAAGAAAGAGGGGGGAGGGGACCACCCAGACAGCCATATAGGAGGGAAATGGAAAATGTTTGGGGACGTTTGACCATCGCTATGGAGGGGAAGTGAGGGGAAAGGGGAGGGAAGCGAGGTAGTGGAGGAAGGCGAACTATGGGGGTTCGGGTATGGACGGAGAGAACGGAAAGAGATGGGTGAAAGGACGATAGTTAAGGGGGAGAGAAGCGAGGAGAGAAGGGAAGGGCTTGTATGGATGCTGAGGGGAATGAACTCGTGCCTTTTGGAGGGTGAGGCAGGGTGAAAACGGGCGAGGGGTGCCGACAATGACAAAACGAATGAAAAAAAAAAAAAAAAAAAAAACGCTCTCCCCTCTTACTGGAAAAGATTTTTACATCAGGATAAGTACGAATGTATGAAATTTCACTTTTGTATATATATATATATATATATATATATATATATATATATATATATTAGAGAGAGAGAGAGAGAGAGAGAGAGAGAGAGTATATATATATATATATATATATATATATATATATATATATATGAAAGTGCACAGTAATTAATAAGCATCGTAAATGTTAATAATAACAAACATCTATAACCTTCCTCTTGCATGTCCATGTTCACTTACGTGCTTTATTTTGTTTTTTCAGTTGAAAAAATGCGAAAGAATGATTTTCGCTGACTTACTAAAATCACAACACTAACAAATCTGCAAAATAATATCAGAAGCAGGCACACCTAACAACTGCCATTAGCACTTAATAAATATGAGGTTTCCTTAAACCCCTTCACCAATGAGCATAACACTGTCGTCTCACATGTTCACTGGTGCTAAACAGACAGATATACCGTACTGGCCTGAAGACTAGGTTAAGATACGACTGATGACTTTACCAAGAGCCTCAACTATCATCCAGGTCTGCATACTGCAGCTTGTATGCACGATGGCTTTCAACATATTATGCTGCATCACCTAGTATAACAAAATGAATGCAGTTGACAATAACCCCCTCTCCCTCCAAAAAAAAATCATTGTGGTATTCGCTGATGCCAATGAGCACTAGAGGCAGACTGGTGTGTCGTTTAGTGGACGCCAGACAAGATAAAAAACCATGATTCTCTATGTATGAAGCAGAACTTGGATCAAGCCTATTAAT
The DNA here is from genome assembly GCF_032717465.1 of Coenobita brevimanus. Classification (NCBI taxonomy): domain Eukaryota; kingdom Metazoa; phylum Arthropoda; class Malacostraca; order Decapoda; family Coenobitidae; genus Coenobita; species Coenobita brevimanus. The sequence continues at coordinate 25,615,003 of NC_137047.1, read as the reverse complement.
AAACTGCTACTAAGCCCTGAAGTGAGTTCCTGCCACCTCACAACCACCAGGACCCAAGCCAGGTGACAGTCCATTCCATACCGAAGACCAACAAATTCGCCACAGTCCACTCCCTTTTAAGTCACACATTCACATTTTTATGCAGGTAATGAGGAGGGAAATGGAAAGGATGAAGAGCGAGAAGAGAAATGAGTGACGGACACAGAAGGATACGGAAAGTGGCAGAGGAAGGGAAAGCAACTGGAGAAAGGCAACTGAGTAGATAGGTAAAGTTACAGGGAGAGGGGGTGTAAGGGAAGGAACAAAGTGGCTAATCCCTATGTAAGCTTATTAAATACCAGGCAGCTGGGTTGATTAGACACCAAGGACACCATTTATACTGACAAATGCAATGTACAGTTGGCATCAAGTCCTGTCGCCTCACCTGCTTCTCTCCCGATGGATTTTCAAAACCAGTGTAGTGAATCTTCGGCAATGACACTGTTGACACTGAGATTCGAAGATGATGTGGAGACTTCATTCATTCATTTCAACATGAACTGGTGAAAGCACTTTGTGGCCATGAAAATCGTTCACAAGTACATAAAAATGAGCTGGATGTAAATTAGTTTTCTTTACTACAAGACTAATAAACAATAAAAACGTATGTCATTGCCATAATAATGTTTACTGTCTGACTACTTCTGATTATATACCACAGGATACGACCAAAAAAAATGAACTATGTGGCCCCTTCAGTGACCACATGAAGGAGCGATCCAGTTTTCTTTATATTACTAATCAGCTACATCCGCAGCGCATACACATCCATAAACCGGTAAACATATCTATACTGCTGATATCGGCATCAATAAAACACAATGATTATTCAAAGTTATACGCAGCACGCTGGTGTTATGTAATTCCCAGACTAATGTGTAAACTGTACTACAAGCGACCGAGAATCACACATGGCAATAGTCTTCTTGATCATACTTTATCATCTGTGTCCGATTATTACAACGATAATGAACAATACATTCATTACACACACTTACACGTCTCGTTATTTAATAGGAAGGGAATTATCAGAAAAGAAATCATGGCAATAATACTAACCTAGTGGAAAATGCCAACCAATAAATGCCGATAACCAAAGAGGTACCAGTATGCGTTTTGTCTCTGCTTAATGATCAACAATGCTGCACACATCTGGATTATCTGTATTTTTTAATAGGTAGTACGTGTATGTATATGTGCACATACGAGTATTCTGGGTATAATGTTATAGTCGAGTATTCTTAAATCACACAATTAACTAGCCTCGACGCGCTTCGAAATCAAATTAAATTTTGATTGCCACTTTTAATAGCAATCATTCATGCAGCCCTAAACTGTCCACACCCATAGAGACCCACACGTCCTCACTCAACGCTCATGAAAAAATTCTGACAAAAAAATTAACTGCCCACTTTATATAAGGCATTTAATTTTCAATGAACATAATCATGCTCCAAAACCGTGACATGTAGCTACCTAACAGAGTTTGAAGTTGGTAAAAAAAAAAAAAAAAAAAAAAAAGTGGGGGTATGGTTACAAAAGGGTAGAAGACATAAAAAAATATGCCATTAGTAATATATCACAGGAACCCGGTCCTGCGATTCAAACAGTGTTGTTTGTCACTGGCTAGCAGAAACGCAATGGCGAGCAGTGAAAATGCAAACCTCTAACTCACTCACTCACTTCATTCACTCACCCACTTTAATCATCTCCACCTCACTCCACTCACCACACTCACTCACTTTACTCACCTCACACACTTCACTCATCTCACTTACCTCACCTTCTCACTTCACTCATCTCACTCATTCACCTTACTCTCTTCACTCGCCTCACTCTCACTCACTCACCTCACTCACTCATCTCATTCACTCACCTCCCCTCACCACACTCACCTCCCTCATTCACTCACCTCACTCATTCACTCATCTCACTCACTCACTGACACACACACACACACACACACACACACACACACACACACACACACACACACACACACAAACTAACACACAAACACACGCACTTACATATCACCTCTTCTTTTCCTAACAGCCATCACCCCTTTCATTTCCTCCACATAATCATTCTTGCCTCCAATGCCACATAACCTCCAAGCCTTCCTTTACAGTTTGTGTTTCTCCTTCCACCTTTCGCTCGTCAATTCATTCTTTTCTTTCCCCATTTCTCTCTCTCTCTCTCTCTCTCTCTCTCTCTCTCTCTCTCTCTCTCTCTCTCTCTCGTGAAGACGTCAGGTGTCATCAAGAGGGCATTAGGGGGCAACTTGCTCCAACTTTGGCCAACCTTTCAGCAGCCGTCACTGAAGCCCCACTTCAACACCGAACATCAGAAGATGGGGACGGTTAGGAAACAGGTATGTACACATACATACAGACACACACACATACATACGTACATATATATATATATATATATATATATACACACACAGTGAGAGAGAGAGAGAGAGAGAGAGTACACAGGTTGACATAATAATGACCAGATATAGGCAGCTACATGGATAGACTGACACAGATGAAGACATACAGAAACAGACAGATAATGGGGAGAAAGACAGGTTGATAGGTAAACAGACGGGAAGAAATTACAATCCGAGGTACGTCAAAAGATAAAGAAGAGAACTATGAGATATTTGCCTGGGGAGCTTGAGGGAAAAAAGAGTATAAAACGTACTCGGCGTTCAGTGAAGAGGTTAAATTATTTACATACCTGCGTAATCAAGCCAATATATCTGAGAAAACAACATAAACACTTCAATACAATTCATCATCTCATGGTCTTGCCTTCTCTCGTATTTCTGCCCTACAAAATCACCGGACGATGTTATTCAGCTGAGAGCAAGTTACAGGAGTATAAGTGTTAATGAAGATACAGTTATCATGGTCGGGAACCCTCTATTGTATTCAAGCTACCGCCAGACACTTTTATACATCTGATAGAGTATTACAAAAGCCTGGGTGGTAATATTGGTGCTAATTACACTCATGGTCAGGACAACTCCAGTCGCGAAACTTGCAATTAACGCCACACGATCTTACTTTGCAGATAGTCATTGGAGCCTGCGTGTTAAATTTACTATCAGAAACCATTACACGTTCGACTTTAAAGTGCTTTTTAAAATGAAGGAAAATGGCTCTAAGATTGCCAACTTGGTCCCTGGGAGGCTTCACGGGCTGCCGAGTTCATCATCATCAGGACATGAAGTTTCGATCTGCCCGGAAGCTGGGAATGGAGGGAGAGGTGGAGGGGGAAGGGGATGTCGAGGGAAGAGATGAGGAGCGGAGAGAGAGAGGAGGCACTGTGTGTGTGTGTGTGTGTGTGTGTGTGTGTGTGTGTGTGTGTGTGTGTTTACATATCTATCTGTCTGTGTGCCTGTCTGTCTACATGTGTGTGTGTGTGTGTGTGTGTGTGTGTGTGTGTGTGTGTGTGTGTGTGTGTGTGTGTGTGTGTGTGTGTGTGTGTGTGTGTGTGTGTGTGTGTGTGTGTGTCCGCTATATTTCCCTAACAGCAACTAGCACTTGTGTCCACTTTCTCACTAAAACCTTAAAAAATGAAACGCCGAGAATTTGGGTCCCAAGCTGTCAACGCACAGCATCGCTGGGTATGCCTCCACTAAGCCTTGCACACGGACTTGCCATACAACCTACATGACCTTGCTAACCAAATCAGTTCATCTCACCACAGCCATCTTGACGGGTGAGGGAGTGAGTCAGATCATGTGTGTGTGGGGGGGGGGGAGAAACCCACTAGAGCTGACCAGGTGGGGGATTAGAAAAGGCAAAAGGCTGGGAGGGGGACAGGGAAGCAATGAGTTGGGGCTGAGATGGGAAAACAGATTGCCTCGTTTGAAGGCCAACCCCGAAAATCCCGACCGACGATGAAAAATCTTACCCTATCTAAATCCCAGTCCACCCCTCCCCTCCTCTCTTTCCAGCTCATTCCCTTCCCCCACCACCCTTGCACATCACTAAGTCGACTCCAAATGGCCTTGACCTATGACTCCTTGACGTAGCTGACCCAATGAGTTCATCATCTCATACCGCATCACTGACTAAAGTCTGGTGGAAATCCCTCGATGGGTTCAGGGGATATCACGTCCAGAAAAGTGTTACGGACGCATGCACGGACGAAAACCAATCACTTAATGCCCCATCCATCACAGGAAGGCGGAGGCATAAAAAATTAAGGGAGGAGGGTACTGTACGAGAGAAGTTGTAGACAGCGGGGGAGGGGGGGAAATACTCGGAAAGACCTGTGAACTCCTTGAATGGCTGAAGGAGGGGGAGAAAGGTTAAGTACGACGACTGAGTGTTCAGAAGAAGTGTGTGGGAGGGAGTGGTCTTCAGTGACGACGTGTGTAGGAGTGAGTGGAAGGGTGTTGGCAAGGGTGTTGGTACACGTGGAGGCTGCGTAGAGGTTCTTGGAGCAATTGAGATAGTGGAAGGGAGAGAGAGGGGGAGGGGGGGGAGAGAGTAATGAAGGAAAGGAGGAAGGGAGGGAGAGATGGAGGAAGGAAGAAGTAGACATATGGAAGGACAGAGAAGGGTAAAGAGGGGGAGGCATGGATGACGGAGGATGGAGGGAGGGATGGAGGAAGGGGGACGGAGGAAGGGATGGAGGGCACGGGAAGGAGGGAGAGATGAAGGACGAGGGAAGGAGGGAGCTACAGAGGAAAAGGATGAGGATAGAGAGACTGAGGAAGAGGTGAGGAGGGACAGAGAAAGGGGGGATGAGAGAGGGAGGGATGGAGGAACGAAGGGAAGGATGGAGAGAAGAATCGAAAGAAAGGTGGGAGGAAGGACTGAGGAAGAGGGGGGGGGGGAAGGAGGGATGTAGACTATCATAGTTGTGAGGAATAAAATGAAGTAGGAAGTGAACATAGACAAGAAGTGCGTCATGGGGGAACTTTGAGTGCTTTGCTGAAGATTGCGTGGGAAGAGTGTAGAGGTACAGCTCTCTGTCTGCGCCTGTCTCTCTGTCCGTCTGAGTTTGTTTGTGTTTGTGCTCGTTTGTTGTGTGTGTGTGTGTGTGTGTGTGTGTGTGTGTGTGTGTGTGTGTGTGTGTGTTTTGGGGAAGGGGAACAAGTGACCGATGAGAAGGCTGGTTAAGTTTCTGTATGTTACACTTACTGAATTATTCTCTACTTGGGGAAGATTTCAATGGTGGTGTATGAAAGGATGTTTTTTTTTTTTTTTTTTTTTTTTTTTTTTTTAATGTGTCCGACTCTGGGCAAAGGCTCAGGGCCTATTTCTTGGGGGCAGTTGCCTATCCCAAGGCCCAGTAGTCCTCCTACACCTCCACATGTCACCACTTCGGCGCTAACACCCACCGTCCATATTGAATACATGCTAGGGCTGTCTCATACAGGACTGGTGTATTGGTATTAGCGGGAGTATTTTTACGACATGTCGGCGGGTCATCTGGTAGATCAGGAAAGTCTGCTTTTAGGAAATTCAAATCCTTAAACTGTTCCCTGCCCCAGCCGGGATTCGATCCTGGGTCCATTAGGACCGCAAGCCGCCTCTCTACAGATTCATCCACCGCCTCCCCCAAATGCAGGAAGAGTAAACGGTGGGAGGGAGGAACAGGTGACGGAATGTGGGGAGGAACAGATGAATGGAGGAATATCTTCAACGTACTTAATTACTCAGTCTGTGAAAATAATAATAAAAATGTAACATGTCTCTACACCCCCGCCCCACACACACGAACAACTTCTGCTTGAGAGTAATATCAGCATGAAAGTTATCCTTTAAAAAAAAAAAAAGTTGGTGCTTTTTTGATAATGGAAGGAAATACATTACATGATTTACCACTTCACCCGAGAATTACAATATCATACAACGTGACAGTGCTTGAATAAGGCATGAATATTTAATAACATTTTTAACCTCCCGACTACGACACGCCTTTCAAACTAAGTAATGGCTTCTGATAATAGCGGAATCAAACAAGAGATTCGTCAACGGAAGGAAGAGAATACGGGAAAGTACTTTTAAGCATTACATCCCAGGATATCCTTACTTCGGCTGTAAAAACTCCTCGATAAACAAAACAAAACAAAAATCAAGACCCGTAGTGTTCCTTTAATCTGTTTCAACTAACTTCATCCAAGGAGCTACAACACTGGGTACCTTTAAGATGTACCATATTATATTTATCGTCTTGTAACCTGAGTATTTTCAACTGGGAAGCAACATTACTACAGAAATACAACTCTTGGGCGCTTGATATAAAAAGCGAAAAATGCTTCATGACGCCAGAATTCCAATACCGCATCTCATTCTTTCAACACTATATGCCCATGGGGAAGTATGAAAAACATTATGGAGTTTCTCTCTCTCTCTCTCTCTCTCACAAATGCACGCACGCACACGGATACACACACTCACCTGCACGAGCGAACGTCCACACAACCACACACGGACTCATGCACGCAAGCACACACACACACACACACACACACACACACACACACACACACCATTCACACATGCACAGCTCCAACCACAATAAAAAAAATACGACCAACCTAAAAAAAAAAAAAAAAAAAAAAAAAAAAAAAAAGTCAGGGGAAACTCCAGCGTTATTCTGGCCACTTATACGTAATTGAAGAGTGATGAAATTGGAGCGTGGATCTCGGTTATGTGGGAACGGAAACTTTTACCTTCCCACCACCAGGAAAGAGGCAAGGAGGGAAAGGGAGGGGAGGTGAAAAGGAAGGGCAGAAGGAAAGGGAGGGGAGGAAGAAATGGAGGGCAGGAGAAAAGGGAAGGCAGGAGGAAAGGGAGGGCAGGGGAAAGGGAGAAGAGTGGGGGAGAGGAGTGAGAACGGAGGGGGAATGGAAGGAGTAAAGCAGGAGAAAAAATGAGACAGAGGGGAAAGGATGAGGAAGAAAGAGAGGCGTGGGAAAGAAGATAAAGGAGGGAAATGATGGGGAAGAGAGGAAGGAAAGAAGGAAACAACGAAACTGATGAGAGAGGGCGAAGACATAATGGAGAAGTGATGAAACTGGAGCGTGGGTTTCAGGTAAGTGGGAGCTGAAACTTTGACCTTCCCATCGCCAGGAGAGAGAAAACTGACATGGGGGTGGAGAACAGGGGAAAAGGAGAATAGAGCGAGGTAGAACAGGAGGTTAAGAGATACAGAAAGGGAAAAATTAAAGGGAAGAAGTAAATGAAGGGGACGAGGAAGTGGAGAGTAAAAGGTGTAAGAGAAAGCACGTTTAGCATTTTCATTTAGAGGATGCGTTCTTTATTTCATCCTGGCCACCACAAATTATTTTTGGGGTGTTGGACACCTCTAGGATAAAAGAAAACCAAGGAGTGGGTGGCAAAGAGAAGTTGCAAGGGATGACATGGACGAGTGGGAAGGACTGGGGTGTAAGTGGGAGTGGGAAGTGCAATGAAATAGTGGCCGAAGAGTGGGAAGTGAAGGGTAGCAGGGAGATAAATTTGAAGGAAAGTACAAAGGAATAGCTTAATGGAAGGAGCGTGGGAAGTAGAGGAAAGGAGGAGTAGGAGGAGTAGGGTTTGAGGGAGAGGGGGTGACAAGACAAATCAATTAATGTCAGGAGAATGGGAAGTGAGGGGGAAGAAGAAAAACGTAAGGGGAAGGTGAGTGGGAAGTGGGAGGCGGCAACGAAAGGAAAGAGAATGAGGGAAGGACTGGTAGGTTTTAAAGGGGAGTGAGGGGCAGGTGCGAGATATAATTTGGAAGGGAGTGTGGGATGTTGGGATGGTAAACGGGAATAAAGGAATGAGTGGTAGAGTTTGATGGGAAATGAGTGGGAAAAGGAATGTAGTAACAGAAGCAGAATGAGATGACGGGAGAGAGTTTGAAGGAGAGTGACGGAGAAGCGCTAGAACAATATGGAGGGGAAGTAAAAATGAAGGAAGGGATGTAACTTGAAGGAATATGAACTGGAAGTGCTTGAAAATAATGGAAGGAGAGGAGGAATGAAGGAAGGAGTTGATTTTGAGGGAAAAGAAATGTTGGGTTTCAGGAGAGTTGAGTGGTAAAAGCCTGGATGTAATGGATGGAGAATGGGAAGTAAGGAGAAGGAGGCTAGTGCTTTAGGTAGGAGTGAGTCGGAAGAGCAGAGTTAATGGAAGTTGTGTGGGAGTAAAGGAAGACGGAGGAAGGAGGAGTAAAATTTTAGGGAAAGTCAAGTGAGAAGACAGAAGAAAGGGGAAGGATTAGCAATGTTAGACAGGAAGTAAGCGATAAGTGCAATGAAAATAATAACAGAAAAGGTAATAGGGAAAAATGCATGAAATTTTGAAGGGAAGTGAGTACAAAGTTGTAAGAAATAACAGAAAGAGACTGGGAATGAGGGAAAGAGAAACAGGGAATGTATGAAGAAGGAGTAGGGTTTGAGGGGAGGGGAATGGAAAGACTGAGGAAGTAACAGAAGAGAGAAGTGCCAAGAAATAATGGAAAGAGAAGTGGGAAGAGAGGGTGAAGGGGAAAATGATGGGCAGGACGATGGAAGAGAGCTTTTGAGGGAATCAGAGACTGTGGGGGAGTGGAAATGCCTGCAGGAAATAAAAAGAAAATAAAAGGAGAAATGCTCAAGATGAAAGCTTAAAAGAAAGACACAGGAGGACCAAACATAAATACTGTTCAACAACGAAAAATAAAGCCAAGTATGACAGGAAACGAAGAATAAGATGAAATAAAGAAGGAAAATGAAAATCAAGAACAACTACATACAACCAGAAACGAAACGACTGACACGAGGAATGAGTGGAAGAATTAAACGAAGGAAAATGAAAGACTGGAGAGAACTAATCCGACAACTTGATATAAGAACACAGTTCAACCTGGCAGAATCGACAGCATTTCTAACATAGCGCTGGCCGAAACTAAACTCACGTAAGGACATCGAATTTTATTGCAATATTACTTGGCCTTCCATAATCTCCAAAACAACAAGAGCGAGAAAGAAAAAGATAAATGGGAATAGGAAAAAGGAAAATAAAAGTTTGGCGAGGAAGTAACACGATCTATAAAGCTTAAACGAATAACAGAGAAAACTGAAAGCCGGAAGGAAGCAGGTTTACTTCCGCTGTGGTTCCGAGACCGTAAAGTGCATCATTAACAAGACGCCCACCTCTCCCGTCCGCCTGGCCGTCCGTCTGCTGCGTTTCCTCGTTCACTCGAAATCCAAAGGCGATTGTGGTTTGCACGGAGGAAAAATAAAGGAAAAGTGGAGCAAAAAGCACAGTCAGAAGTCAGTAGCCAATTTTCGTGTTCAGCCATTGTGAAACTGAGGATGCCACTTCTATTCTCCTTACGTGATATGGGGTGTGGTGAAGCCGTGGACTTTCTTTGGCGCTCAGGAGGAAAGTTTAACCTGGATAGAGTGTGGGATGGATGCAAGGGCACAGCTATTTACTCTGCTGCATTAAGGACTACGTTGCTTCTTGTCTATTCTGCCACCTTGTGAAGTATAGATACAGGCAGGTGAAATCTGTCGGTTGTGGTACACTGGATATAATGCGGAGATGTAGTATGCATGAATTTTGCGTCAGGTATATAGCTGTCAGAACATACATACTTGTGAATAATATACAAAGATGGGGAAGGAGGTAGTATGCATGTATTTTGTTTCATGTATGTAATTCTTAGAACATCGGCACAAATACAACACTACTGTATACCCAGTACGCATTTTTAAAAACATACATTATATAAGACATGCCAGCACAAACTTTAGAAAGAACATCATTAAGATAATTAGGCCTTGCTGTGGTAAAGAATAACTCTGCAACCAAGACGGGTTCAGCCAGTGTATAATCATAATGCCAGTGTTGTTTTCATTAACAAAATTAAGTTCTATTTGTAATATCAACAGTTTATCGATAATGAAAGATTATACCTGGGAAGAGAAAGAAAGAAAAGTTGCACGTTCCTCTGGACTGAAACTGAATAATAGGGCTAAAAAAGAACTCAGATGGCTTCTACTGTCCGACCAAATCCGTCGGACAGACTTAAAAATGCTGCTATCGTAGCTTATCTGCAACCCTTCCACATGACACTGTACTTTAAGTATTAATATTCTTGACTACAAACATAAAACAAAACTGCAATAAGGCAACGCCAATTCCGATTGCTCAAAAGTGTAACTCAACGATCTAGATTTACACAGAAATGACGAGCAGAAAGAAGTTAACAGAAGGAAAGGACGATGGGGTTGTTGAGAAAAGACCAAAATACGTAAAAGAAATGATCAGTCTGGTAAAAGAGATAAATGACGAGATAAATAAAAAATGTAAAGAGAGAAGGGAAAAGGAGAAGAGTGGAAAGAATCCAGAAAAGGACAATGAACGCAAGGTATAAACAGCGTGGTAAAGGGAGGTTATAAGAAGTGGTGGTGTGAACAGAAAAGGATGGAGATAGAATGGAGAAGGATATAGACAGTACTGTATGAAAACTGACAACAGGAGAATGGAAAGACACTAGGAGATCGGACTTTGATAAAAACGGGCAACTGAACTGTGGAGAACATAGGGAGGTAGGAACGCGAGAATATAGGAGATGAATGAAAGATAACTACAAAGAGAGAGAGAGAGAGAGAGAGAGAGAGAGACTTAGCCATCTTCCTCCTCCTTGAAATGGCGAGATCTGCAGTGAGTGTCCCACTGTATCCTTAACCCAGCATCAGCTAGTGAACGTCTGTAAGCTTTACAAAAATAACCCAAGCCTTAACTTTCCAATGTACCTGAAGGAGGAGGAGGAGGAGGAGGAGGAGGAGAAAGGAAAAGGAAGAGGAGGAGCAAGTGGAGGATGAGGACGGGGACAAACAAAAGGAGGTATGAAGCAGGAAGCAGTGAAGATGAATTAAACATACGAGGTGGAGGAGGAGACATACAAAAGGAAGGGAAGAAGGAGATATAAGGAAATTTCGAAGAAGATCCACACAACTGGTTTACAGCACTTTTGAGACTAGACGTTATAATCAGTCACAAACGACCACGTCCACACACAGCTGAGTCAGTCCCATCTAGACACCACTCCCTGATCAGTCACGGCCACTGGTAACTGTGTGTGTGTGTGTGTGTGTGTGTGTGTGTGTGTGTGTGTGTGTGTGTGTGTGTGTGTGTGTGTGTGTGTGCGCGCATCAGACATGACTGAGCAGCTGGAGGATGTGGAGAGTAGATTACTTAATTTCATATACACTATAAAACATTATTCTATTAAATATTTTCGTTTATGCCACTTCCTGCAAATTTCTCAAATCTCTCTCTCTCTCTCTCTCTCTCTCTCTTGTATGGTCACGGGGCCGCGCGCTCGAGCACGTATACACACACACACACACACACACACACACACACAAAACCGAACAATGCAAACAACAAGAGTGAAGCAGTATACTTGTATGTGTGCGCGTCTGGGTAGGTGGGAACTGTGGTTGTCTTACAAGCCACCAGCCCTCACGCTCCTTCCCACGCTGGCCACAAGCACAGAGGAGGAGGAGGAGGAGGAGAAGAATGAGGAGGAGGAGAAGAAGAAGGAGGAGGAGGAGGAGAAGAAGGAGGAGGAGGAAGAGGAGGAGGAGAAGAAGGAGGAGGAGGAAGAGGAGGAGGAGGAAGAGGACTACAACAAGGAGGAAGAGTCAAACGGGATGATGACGAGAACGATGGAGCAAGGAGAGAGAAGAGAGAGACAAAAGGCGGACGAGAAATGAAAGAGACGAGAAATGAGAAAATCCTAAAGTCCCATTCTTTCACTTCTACCTTAATTTTTGCACTCCATCCAGTATTGCTCCCGTTTTTCCTTTCTCCTGTTGTCTTCATACACTTTTCTCCCTCTTTATTACCTCCTGTTCTCCCTATTTTATCCCCTCCTTTCTCTCTCTCTCTCTCTCTCTCTCTCTCTGATTATTTTGCTTTTCCCTCCTCTGTCCCCATGTTCTCTCCCATTTAATCTCTTTTATATTCTCCAACCATCCCACCCTCAGTCCCTTCCCTTTATATCTTCCATCTATTCCCTCCTCTCTTTGTACCTTTTCCCCCCTCTACCTCACTTTCTTCCCTTTGTTCTGCTTTTTACCCCTTTCTATTTTTTCTTTTACCCGCTTTGTGCATCCCTTTCATTTTTCTGTTATCTTCTTTCTTCCGTTCTTTCTCTCCTTCCTTTCCTCACCATCCTTTCACCCTCTTCCCTCCCTCCCTCCCTCTTTCTTTCTTTCATATATATCCTCTCACATTCAGCACTTCATTGACACTTCATTCATCCTCTTCTCTTCCCAGTCCTCCTTTCTCCTGCTCCTGTTTTCCCTCTCATCTTCCACTCTCCCCCCCCAACTTCCTCTTCCCTCTTCTTTCCCGTTTTTCTTTCCCTTTCTCTTATTCCATTTTCTCTTCATTCCCTCCTCCTTTCTCCCTATATTTCCTCCCTCCTTCCTATTCTCCCCTTTCTTCCGTCTTTTTCTTATCACCCTTTTCACTTTCTTCCATCATCCTTTTCCCCTCACCATTCTTCCTTCTCGTTTCTTCCTGATTTTCCAGTTTCTTGCCCGCCTCTTTTCTTCCACTCTACCCTCACGCCCTCTCCTTTTCCCCCCCACAATCCATCCCTCCCTCTATCTTTTTTTTTCTTTTCTCTCTCTACACATTTTCCTCCCATTCTATCCTCTCCCTGTCCTTCCTTTCCTCTTCTGCCGCTTTTATCCTTCCCTCACTCCCCCACCCATTTCATAGTCAATTTAACGCATTCTCTTGCCTCGAACTCTTTGCCACTTGAACTATAAAACAAAAAGGGGAAAAATTAATATGACAATAAACTGAAAAGTCAAAAAATCGTAAAGGAAATCATAAAAAGAAATAATAAGATGACTAACACATACGAAACAGCTGTACGAAAAAAACACAAATGCTTAAGTATTACACTAGCAACCCAGCAAAAGAATTATCACAACCAAAAATCAGTAGACGCAAATTACAAAGCCAAATATTTCAGAAAAAGAGAAGAAAAGGCACATGTTTTCTAGGCTCGCTGATACCTGTTCCAGCTGGATGACACCAAAAAGCAGCAGAGTAATTCATTCACTCAGCTGTCGTCTATAATGGTCCACTCCACAGAAGCATGCCATTCACACCCAGGATACGCTCATGATTCTGAAGTTTAATTGACCGCTACACTCCTTGCTTGAAACAGATCACTGACAGCAAGTTATCACTCAAAGTACCACTTCATTTCGATTTTTTCTGCTCCATACGCGTGCTTAGAATCTGTTCCAGCTGCCTGTACTCCTTCCATCTCCTTTTTTTTTTTTTACTTCCAAGGAGGCGGAAGCGAGATGTAAAATAAAATAATGGCCAATAATACGTACCGAAAGACCCAACTCCCACCCACCCCCCCCACAAAAAAAAAAAAAAAAACGGAGATGTTGGAGAAAGTGGATTCAAGCGGGTGGAAGTAACCCCATTCCTGACTCTATTGTCCTACGAGATCCGGCGTCCCTCGACCGGGGGATCTGATTCTCTATAAAGCGGGATTTCCCCCGGCACTTCTTTCACTAATTTATATCAGAGGTGGAGAGAGAAAAGTTGGCGATTTTACACATTTTCTCTTGTTCTCACAGGTTCATATTTATTTTCGTTCTTTTTTTTTTTTCTGCGGCCGAAAGGGATGGATGGAAGAGGTAGAGAAGGCTCATATAAAACAAAAAAAATTGGTTTAACTACACTTCAAGAAAAATAACTTAGGGTACATACAGTAAGGAACCGGAACCTTAAATGAGGATGACTAGCAACATAGCCCGTCTCCGGCACTGAATCTAATTTATATGATGTGACAATCCTAGCACCCTCAAATCAATCCCCCCCCCCTTACCTCCCTCACTCCATATGTCCATCTGCCTTTCGCAATCCATCACTCCTCCTACCTCCCTAACCTCATCCCTCCTTTTACTTCCATCACCCCATTTCCCCTTCTGCACCCCTCATCCTACCCCTTTAATGCCTCCTTCCCTCCCTGTCTCCCTCATCTCCCACCCACTACGCTCTTAGCCAAGTGAAGGTACCAAAACTTACTCTTCACTATTCTAATCAACCACAGGGATGCGTCCGTCTCACAACCCTTGCCTCCTCCCACTCTATGATCAACCAATGGGAGAAGCCAAAATTCGTGACGTCACTCCCTTATGCATCACTCACTACAACCCCTCTACACACACACACACACACACACACACACACACACACACACACACACACATACCTTTAGTAAAACAGATACGTATAACAAACCCTAAAGGATCACTCAACCATACCACGAACTTAGACAAAGAAAAGAAAAAAAGTGTGCTCCCAGCAATAAAAAATGAATGTGAGTTGAAACAAGAAGAACTGAACACTTCTGGGAAGGACTTAACGGATCATAACTATTGCTACCATCTGTGTGTGTGGGGGGGGGGGAGGTGTTCCTGAACTCACCTGTCACCTACACTCACACCCGTCAACGAAACAAAATATACGGAGCCAGAGGAACTGTACCTGTAACTTTAACAGTTTATATTAGGTCCATGCAGGACCTACTAGGGGGAAGAGCGATAGCCAGAATCAACTCTTCTCCATGCTGGCAAAGTACGAGAATGAATGGGGAAGTGATGTTAATAGAGAGTTGCTACTGCATACGAAAGTCAAAGTATTGAAATGGCCATGTCAATGTGTGTTATGGCTATGTTTATGTGTATTAAAGTCTATACATATCAAAGGTAGAACGACATGGTACGGACTTATACAAGTATATGAAAGAGCACATTGCAACACACGTAGACTACCGATCGAGCCATTGCTGCTCCCAGAACAACTGCAGCTTAAACAGACTTTCCTAAACCAATCTAATGAATACTGTAACAAATCCCAAAGGAACGAATAGCGGCTTCTACACATTACTCATCAACAAGTAGGTTGGTGGAGAGTTTGTGCCCCTCCCCGTAAAACAAATAGTCAAATGGCCACCCCTTACGGGATTATGGCGTCTGGCAATAGATAGATAGATAGTATCATACACTTGATCTCACCAAAGTACGAGTAATTACTCATTAAAGTGGAAACATACATGCATTCCTAGCACATATGGATCAACCAACGCCTGAAGTCAAATCTGATTCACATTATCGAACCATGTTAGATAAATCTGACAATGCTTTAACAGAAAAAAACGTTCCATAGTTCAGAGGTTACCGAATTGCACCCATTATAATTTGATTCTCGCCCCTGGACACAGGGCAAGTACATACGATCGCAAAAATATTCTACGCACGATGGGTACGATGACATTCTAAGTGAGCAATATAGTTGTGTGTGTCCCAAGGAAATGCTGGTATAAGATAATAGTACTTGCTAAGGTTATGACACAAACGGTCACAAGCAAATGAAAAGAAAATTGGTATGGGACAGGATTAATTTAATTTTGGTACATCATTCTTTTGTGGCGTCAGACTGTTTCACTTAAAAATGAACAGATACCTTTCTACTCGAAAAGTGAATACATAAACATAATAAAAACCGTGGACCTACGCTATCACGAACACATCGCTAAAAATCGTTTATGGTGAATCATGAAAACAGAAATGCCAGATCTGTTCCAAATGGCAGGCTTCATTTTGGAGAACAGCAGCAGGTGCATTTGTGATTTACTAATATGGACTGGAACACGGCAACACAAATGGAAAAAACGTTGGTGAGCGCGGAGTGAATAAGCACGCAGATGTAACCAATTCTATTAAATGTATATTAATCTGGATAGTATATTAATTCTGCTAATGTTTGTTACAGTTTTAAGTTTCAAATATTAATATCACATCTGTATACAGTATATGTCAGCCAAGCTCTTCCTACAGTAAATATATAATAATACCGGTACCAGGGTCGTAATCTGGTATTGTATTTTGGTTAACACCTAACATTCTGATCCCGCCGAGGACAATACCTCTCTTCACTGCGGCGCCTCCTTTGTTTCATTTCTGTTATCGCTAGACTATACTCTTCAAGAAACTCTTCCTAGTCAAGGTGTTTATCTGACAAGACCTTACAAAACAAGAATTACAAGTTTGCAATCCAACTCAGTAGATTCTAAACACCAACCAGAATAACGCAAGAGCAGACAATCAACAACTACAATTATGTGACCCTTTTCAGAGTTATGCGAATTACCTTCAGTTGTTTATTACCTTTCCTCGCATGCGCGCTTTCGTGTGGTCGCATAAATGATAGGCACGAGTAATTTGCCAAGTTCTTAGGTTGTGTGCCATAAATGCTCTTTTAATCAGGCTGTCTCATAATACTAAAATTGTAAACAAAAATGGAAACGGCAACCATAAAGCAAAAATTACTCTCGTTGTCCCTTTCATCCTTCCCCTCCCTCCCCTCTGTTAGCTCTTCCTCCCTTCTCTCTTCTCTCCCGTTCTCCTATCTTGTCAGTTCCCTTATCTCTCCTACCCCCTACAAAAAGAAAAAAAAAAACATTCAATACCCACAAGAAAACCACAGCAACTACCACATCAACCACCATCACCACCATTCCCAAAATACAATACCGTTGCTACCACCAAATTTACTACAGTATAAGTAATCCCACCATCACTACAAGTTCTTCTACCACAACTACAAGCACCACAACTATTACAAAAAAAAACAAAATACAGCTTACAAAGACTAATACCATCACAACCATTGTTACGGTTACGGATACAATTACCGCTGAAAAATTAAACATAACATTATCACCGCAACTATTTCCAGCATCCACCACCATCACGAACCCAGTAAATAAATTACAACCTCCTCAATCACCACCACAACCATCAAACCTACCACGACACCGACTACAAACTACCATCGCCATCGCCACCACCACCACCACAACAACAAAACAACAGCACTAAAAATTTACAACACAACAAATGACACCACAATCACAATACCATCACACAACTACTAAAACATCACAACCACCTCAGTCACAACTAACACAACCACAACGAAAAACCACAAAAACATCACAACACACAAGTCACCACCGTCACTACAACCAATGTCAATATTAAGACAACCACTACCTTAACCACAAAACCATAAAGTCATCGATACGTGGAAGTTCACACGTGTCATCACAACAACAACCCTAGAACGCACAATTACCACCACAAATACCATAACTATCACTCCTAGCACCACAACTACCACCACTACCAACAATACCTCACATAACTCCACCACCAATACCGCAGATTGCACAGTAACCTCTAAAACTACCACGAACAATACCCTCTCCACCAGAAATTGACTACTTAACACACTATCACACACCTATCACTGCCACGACCCTCAAACACTACCTTATCACAGACATCCTCCATCACCACAACTACCTGATGCACTACCACACTATACATTCTCCACCACCACAACAACAACCTAATGCATTACCACAAACATCCACTGCTATAACCACAATCGTATTTCAATCACCACCACCACCACAACTATCTAACATCCCTCCATCACAACTAACACCACCACACAACCTAATGCCATGCCCACCCCCATCACCACCACCACTATCACAATCCCCATCATCTGAATCACCACCATCACCATCATCACCACCACCAAAACTATGTAATGCCACCACCACCACCACCACCTAACACGACCACACATATCTACCACTACGACAAACAACTGTGACCAAAACTACGACCACGACTACCACACGGTCGCCCTCCAAGTCGTTAAGCTAATGGGCAAACTCCACCAAATTTCCCCTCGGGTGCCACCATACCAAGAAGGGGAGTGGGGGTGGGTGAGGGGAAAAGAGGGTGATGGGGGAATGGAAAGGGAAAAGGGTGATAAGACGACGAGGGGACGGGAAGGGGAAAAAATGGAACAGACTTGGGGGAGAGGAAAGAGAGATGGAAAGGAAAGACAGGACAAAAGAGAGAAAGAGGAAGGCATTAAAAAAAAAAGAAAAAAAAAAAAGGGAGAATCGGAAGGGAACAGTGAAGGAAAAGAGGAACAGGATGAAGATTGAGAAAAGGAAGGGAAAAGGAAGGAGACATAATGGGTGGAGACTCGGGCATTGGAAAGGGTAGAAAGTACAGTAAAAGACAAAATTGGAGAAATGGGGAGATCAAGAAACGAAGTGGAGTAATGACGAAAGGGGTAGGACGGGGAGATGACTCAAATGGGGAAAGGAAGAGGAAATTGGGAGGGCGAGATGGGAAGAAAAGGTATAAGACGGAGAAGCAGAGGGGAAGAGAAAGGAGGAGAGTGAGTGAGAGGATGAAAAAGGATAAGAACAAGGAGAGATGAGAAGGGAAAGAAAAGAAGGGATGGTGAAATGGAAGGGAAGCTAGAAAAAGCAAGAGAAGACAGGCGAGGAGGGAAGGGGAGACAGGGAAAATGGATGGAAGGGAGGAGTGAGTGACGAGAAATTTGGGTGAGGGGAAGAGGGGGACATGACAGGACGAGAGAAAGGGAGAGAAAAGAGGAAGGGGGAGAGAAGGCGATGGGAAGAAAGGGGAGACGAGGAGAAGGGAAAAAGGAGGAGATAAGTAGGAGAGAGATAGGGGGAGACGAGGAGGGAGAGAAAAGGGGAGACAAGGAGGAGGGAGGAAGGGGGAAGCGATAAGATGGGAGGGAGGGGAAAAAATGAGATGGGAGGAAAGGGGAGACAAGGAGATGGGAGGAAAGGGCAGACAAGGAGATGGGAGGAAGGGGGAGACAATGAGATGGGAGGAAGGGGGAGACAACAAGACAGGACGGGGGAGACGGGAAGCAGACAGGAAGGGGGAGACGGGAAGCTGACAGGAAGGAGGAGACGGGATGGAGGGAGGAAGGGGAAAACGAGGAAGAGAAGGAAGGAGGATATAGGGAGAAGAAAAGAAGAAAGGAGAAATGTGGGAGAAGGGAGGAAAGGGGAGGCGACGGAGTAGGGGGAGAGTAATAGGGAGTGGGAAGACAGGGGAAGAAGGAAAGATGGGAGATGAAAAATATTAGACAGACGGGAAGATGAGGGGAAGACTGACTGGAACAAGGAAAAAAGAAGCAAGCCAAGGGTGATGAACGAACAAGCTGAGACGTTCCAGACAGAAGTGGGACCATAAGGGGATTGTGAATCACCTTGCGTGTGACAATCTTTACGGTGCAACTGACTGACGTGGCTGCTCCTAGAGATGGAAAAAAAAAAAAAAAGGGAGGATAAGGGTCGGAGAGAAATTCAGGGAACAGTATGGTTAGAAGGAGGGAATGGGAGAGAAATGAGGAAGGGGAGAGGATACGCAAAGGGCAGACGAAATGGGGAAGGGAAAATAGGTTCAAAGATAATACTGCTGTCCTAGAGAAAGACTTGAAAGCAATGCAAAGAAAAAAACAAGGCCTCAGAGCACAGGAAGATGTTGAGGAGACGGGGAGAAAGCAGGAAAATAGCTGCACTGGATAAAGCACAAACAAAACCTGGCATAAAACAATAAAACAAGGAGCAATAAAGGACGACATAAAGGGAGAGGGAGACCGAAGAACAGCGTGCGGCACAATAAGATGGGAAGCGTAATGGGGACAGTAAAGAAGGGGAGAAAGTGAGACAATAGGAGTACGACAGATGAAGCATATGAGGGACAGAACAAATAGAACAATAAGAATAAAAGACAATAAGAATGAAAAAGACTGTGTGAGGCAATAACCGACAGAGAGTAAGAAAGACAGTGTAAGTGAGTGAGGGGTAACAATAAATGGAAGCAGGGGTGACTATGAGAAACTGAGAGAGGCATAATAAGAAAACGTGAAGGAGATAAATCAAGACCAAATGGGAGGTGTGAGGAGGGCAAGAGGGAAAAGCGAAGGTAGACAGAGGAGACAGACAAAATATGAGGAGCAGAGAAGACAGAAAAAAAAGAAACGAGAAGAAGGGAGAGGGAAGATAAAGAGGATCAAATAAGAGAAAAACAAGTGATATGAGGCAGGAGAGGAGAGGAGAACAAGAGGAGAAGGGGAAGGAAACAGAATAAGAAACGAGTGAGATACAATAAGAAGGGTGAGGGAAACACGAATGGAGTGACGGACGACAAGAAACGGGGGAACAATAAGAAAGGTGAAGGAGACGAAAAGGAAGGCAGGAATACAACAGGTAAAGACGACTGATGGAGAAATGATGATGGAAGAGTGAGGGATACGACACAAAAGAATGATGGAAGCAATACGAAAGAAAAGAGGGGGAAATAAAATGAAGCGTGAGGGAGACAAGAAAGAATAAGGGAGAAAATAAGAAACGAGGGAGAAAAGAAAAAAGAATGAGGGAGAAGAGAAAGAAGGGTGAGGGAGACAGTAAGAAAGAGGAGTGAGGGAGACAGTAAGAAGTGTGAGGGAGAAAAGAAAAAAAGGGTGAGGGAGACAAGTGAGGGTGACAATAAGAAAAAAAGAGTGACGGAGAAAAATAAACAAAAAAGAAAGGGAGACAATAAGAAAGAGAAAATAAAAAAAAAAACAGCAGGAGACACAACAGTAACAAAGAGGGCGAAAAAGTGTAATAAGAAAAAGAATAAGAAAGCAGAGTGCGGGAGACATAAAAGGGAAAGACAATGCAAAAAGAGTAAGGGATATAGTACGAGAGAAGAGTGAGGAAGATATAATTACAGGGAGGAGAGAGGTGAAGTCAGTGAATGTACAGCGAGGTTGGATGGTGAGGAATTGGAAAATGTGAGTACGTTTAAGTATTTGGGTAGTGTGATGAGTAAGGATGGAGGTTTGGAGGGTGAAGTGCTTCAAAGGGTACAGCAGGGAAGAAAGGTTGCTGGTTCCTTGAAAGCAGTGATAAGAAACAGGGAAGTGAGCATGGAAGTAAAAAAGTTACTACATGACAGTATTGTGATACCAACTCTAACATACGGAAGTGAAGCTTGGACATTGTTGGAAGGACACAAGTCAAGAGTGAGAGCAGTGGAAATGAGTTATTTAAGAGGAGCCTGTGGAGTCACGTGGAGAGACAGGCTGACGAATGAGGATATAAAGGAGCGTTGTGGTTTGGATGTGGATGTGATAGGACGCGTTGTGAGGAACACACTGAGGTGGTTTGGCCATGTGGAGATGGAGGGTGAAAGACTGACGAAGAGAGTGTATATGAGGAAGGTGGAGGGTGGAAGAGGGAGGGGGAGACCGAGGATGAGATGGAGGGATGGGGTGGAGAGGTATATGAGAGAGGGGGGTGTGAGTTGGGAGCAGGGCAGTGAAATGGCGGGGGACAGGGCGACTTGGAGGCGATTTGTTTGTGGCCACCCCAAACGGGATTGAGGCGTCTGGCAATAGATAGATAGATAGATAGATAAAAGAATGGAGTGGGGGAGGCAAATTACGAGATAAGAGTGAGGGAGATAAAATACGAGATAAGAGTGAGGGAGTCAAAATGAGAAGAGTGAGGGAGACAACATACGAGATGAGAGTGAGGGAGACAAAATACGAGATAACGGCGAGGATGACAAAATGAGAAGAGTGAGGGAGAGAAGATATGAGATAAGAGTGAGGGAGAGAAAATTCGAGACAAGAATGAGGGAGAGAAAATATATACGAGATAAAAGTGAGGGAGAGAATATACGAGGTAAGAGTGCGGGAGACAATATGACAACGCGAGGGAAGAGGGGGGAAAAATAAGCGTAAGAGGGAAGAGTTAATGAAACAACAAATATAAGTAGAAGGGAGAAACAGTCAGAATACAAAAGCGGAGAAGAAAAATATAAAGGCGAGAGAGAGAGAGAGAGAGAGTTGAAATGCAGAAGGCCATGAGGAAGGGGAAAAACAGAAAAGGAGATTGGAAGGATGACATGATACGAGAAAGAGAGAGATTAACAACCGAGAAGAGGAAGAGGACGACAGACAAAGAGCGGTGAAGAAAGGAAGGGTGGGGAGTAAGGAAAACCTAACTACTTCAACTCTCGCCTTACACGAAACTTCCCGTAACTTCTCTGCATCCAAACTTTTGATACTGGAAAGGAAATGAATTATCGAGAATCCTGCGTTGATTTAAGGATAGATATACGAGATTGTTTCTAACACTGCAATAATAGCAACCATCCATTATATTAACACTAATCATGGGTGATATTTCAGCAAATACCGGTATCACTATTTATAACCAGTGTTAGTCAATAAAGCACACGAAAAATATAACACTATGATCGACCGAATAAATAAGCGCGTACTCCAAGCATTAAACTTGTAACGGTGTTGTCCTTTCAAACAGGTGCTCGTGAAACTAAGCTGATCTTTGCTGTACCTCGTGTGAAACAAGTTCCTCACAGAAAAACATCAACACTATACAGCAATGATACAAGTACCATATGTTACGCTGCAAGTTTAATGCAAAAATCAAGACAATGCATGCCTTTGATATACTCGTAAAACACACGGGATGCACAGCTGCATTCATAAGTAACGGTAAACCTTTTCCCATATTCTCTACCATAGTGTCCACTGCAGGTGAGATATGGAATTGTGTTACTCATGCCTGGTGTACTGATTCTCAGTGCACCAGACTCTGGCCTAAACCTTCCCATACAAGCTCAGTCCTGAATTGGCGACACACTAAACTGCTGGTTTAATAGATGCTGAAACACTAAGCCATTTCTCCATCCGTTGGTGAAACTGACCTTTGGAACAGTATCACGTTGGCTGCCAAACTTGTCCTAGCTACGGATTTAACTTAACTGTACAGCTTTCCAGTTACCTGACACATCCAAACTTCACTTATCCTTCTCTCAGTACAAGTGTTTGGGACGTAGACACGCTAGCGTAAAACTCAGGCTTCCATGAAAAATGTCAGATAAAATAAAATCCTCTGGTGTTAGCTGGAAAATATCTTGGAGTTGTCTACGTCATTGTGTAGGCTAACAGTACCACCGCTACTACTCTCAGGCTCCTGCAACTCACTCAGCTGAACAAAAGCGTCCGAAGTTATGTGGAACAAGATACCAGTGCGTCCTAACCATCAGAGGATTAACGATGTCAGTATCAGCACTCTCAGACTCCTATACTCATTCAGCTGAACAAAACCGTCTGGCGTTAGTTGGAATATAATTAGAAATGACTACTTCTGAGAGGGTTAATGGTACCAGCACTCACTCTCACGCTCCTATTATTCACTCGGCTAAGGAAGAAAAATCACCCGTTAACTGTTATAAATACTAGGTGTCCCAACCACGAGAGAACAAACACTGAAGTAATGCAGACGCTCTCTCTCTCTCTCTCTCTCTCTCTCTCTACACACACACACACACACACACACACACACACACACACACACACACACACACACACACACACACAAACAACACACACACACACACACACACACACACACACACACACACACACACACAACACAACACAACACACACACACACACACACACACACACACACACACACACACACATACACACACACACACACACACACACACACGGCGTACCACAAAAACCACTGCATGTCAAATAAATACATAAATATAAACCACCACAAAAATATCGCAAATAATTATAACGATCATAAAAAAAAAAAAAAAAAAAAAAAAAACACGGGCCCCGCTAAAAACAATTACATGGTTAAGAAATTCAATTATCCAGGCCAGGAACTATTTACCACGGGGCCAGCCTTTTTGTAATGAAGTCCGCATTAAATTCCACTCCCATTGTGCCGCATTCTTTCCTTCCTCACCGCACGATTAAATTCGCCCCCAAAAATTGAACTCGAAATAGAATGGCTTTGCTGAAAAAAAAAAAAAAAAAAGTATTAGAGAAAAAGTATAAATAATTTCAATATGCGTCTAGAGAGTAAGGAAATTATTCTGGCGTAATATTCGCTGGTTGTTGTGGAGTTATCATGACTTCATTTTAGTCATAATGACCTAATTAGGATAAGGTTTAAAGATATTACCGTATGTTAATTGGGATCTAGTGGATGTGGCTGACGATTTTAAGAGTGGCTTTCATGGTGAATGTGAATGGCAGGATGAGTCAATGATGGGTGAGTGTGGGTATGACAGGTGAGTGAGTGTGTGAGTGTGATGGGTGAGTGTGTGTGTGAGTGCGGTGGGTGAGTGAGTGTGTGTGTGTGGTGGGTAAGTGAGCGTGTGGCTGTGATGGTTAAGCGTGAGTGAGTGTATTGGTTAAGTATGAATGAGTGTGATGGTTAGGTATGTGTAGGTGATAGTTACGTATGAGTGAGTGTGAGGTTAAGTGTGAGTGTAATGAATAAGTATGAGTGAGTGCGATGGGTTATTGTAAGTGCCATGGACATGTGAGAGTGAGTGTGATGTGTCAGTGAATGTGATGGGTAAGTGTGCGGGTGTGGTGGGCGTGTGCGGATGAGGTAAGCCTCTCCTAACTCACTCTCCATGGATCTAAAAAAGGAAGAAAAAAATCAGTGTGGTGTATCTGCAACAAACGACACTTATGACACTGACCTGAGGCTAAATGAATTCAGTGTAGGCTGACGAGGATTCACCATACTGATTACCTCCCCCAACGAAGTTGGAGGTTATATGTTCACCTATGCTTGTCTGTCTGTTTGTCCAGACGATATCTTCAAAAGTTCTCATTGAATTTCAATGAAATTTGGTGGAAGGTGGGCCATGGGCCAAGAGAAAATTGAATAAACATGGGGGAGGATCCGGATCTGGATCCTATGTATAATACCCCCAAAAGTTCTCAATGAATTTCAATAATAATTTGTGGAAGACTGGGCCATGGGTCAAGGAACAACTGATTAAATTTGGGGGCGGATTCGGATCCTATGTATTCCACACAATATTTCCACGGATCCGAATCCGGGTCCGGATCCTTTTTCAAGGCAATGGCATTGGCGGAGGTATGCACATTCTGAGTGCTTTCTAGTTTTCAAAGCGCTGGAAGAGAAAAGCAGGAGAGGCGACCGGCCTTTCGATGCCGACTGTACAGGAAGTGGATGTGAGAATGTAGGCAAATGTATGTGGATGTATCGAGAGGGTGTTGAATATAATTTGGTCAGTGTGTGTGTGTGTGTGTGTGTGTGTGTGTGTGTGTGTGCGCGCGCGCGTCTTTGTTTTTATGTCACCGGACTGAACAGAAATGGGGTGAACTTAAGCAAGCATATGAAAAAACTCACTATCAATTATGCCCGCCACAAAATGGGTTTCGAACCTCAGACTCGACGCACGTATGGAACTGGAGACGTACTGAGTAGCAACGAAACATTGTGGCTACGATAACATCAGTAAGGTACAGCAGTATAAATATGAGGTAAGGGTTCAATGACAGTGTGAGAGAGTGACAAGTGAAAGTAAACGGCGAGTAAAGGTGAAAATGACAGGTGATTGTGACAATACCAGGTGTGTGTAAAACTGACATAAGGATGAAACAGTAGTTTACAGGAGAAAATGACAGATTATTACGAATGACAAGAAAAATTATCTAATGAAAAATTAGAACGAAACTAACAAGCAAAAGTCGTGTGTAATGACAAATGCAGATGAATGACAGGTAAAGATAAAACTGACAGGCATGGGTGTAAATTACAGGGTAGGATGAAAACACGATGAAAACAACATGTAAAGAAGAAAATGACATAAAGATAAAAATAATAGGTGACAGTGAAGTTAACACGGAGAGGGCATTTAGGATGGAGGGAGGGGGAGTAGGTGAGGGTGAGGGTGGCAGCGGTATTATTGGCTTG
The DNA here is from genome assembly GCF_032717465.1 of Coenobita brevimanus. Lineage (NCBI taxonomy): Eukaryota > Metazoa > Arthropoda > Malacostraca > Decapoda > Coenobitidae > Coenobita > Coenobita brevimanus. The sequence goes on along the minus strand of NC_137047.1, from coordinate 25,589,229 downwards.
GTTAGGGTTCTGGCAGGTAGCTAAACTATTTGTTTTAAATGTATATTCGCACCGTTACCTACACTCCCACACGCACGCACACTCACAACAGAGACAGACAGACAGATAGATGGATAGATAGATAGATAGATAGATACACGCACACGCATACACACACACAAATACCGATCCTTACACAAACAAAAATCACCCAGTGCACGCAAACAAACACTCCATTACACACAAACATCCGCCATATGCAACACACACGCAGTCACTCAAACCTGCTCAAACAAACTCACACATCAAAGCCCTTCGTTCACACCTCACCGACTGAAAGGGGATTTGTACGTAATAAAAAAAAAAATCATAGAACAGCTTTATAACGCCACCCATCAGCGAAGTTTTAATAATCGAAATATATGTGGATTACAAATAAGTAAATGATGATTGTACTGCGGATAGTATGGAGTTTTAGGAGAATTCCAGATTTCAGAAAATATAAAACTGATCAGAATTATTAGGTGTGAAAAAAAAAAGGGGGGGAGGGAGTGGGAGGGAGATTTGGCTGGTAAATGATTTGGTGTTGATTCTCTCTCTCTCTCTCTCTCTCCCCTGGCCCAATGCCGATACCTCCCTTGACACACCACATTCTCTCACACCATAAACCTTCATTCCCTTTCCTCCCCCCTCCCTCTCTCTCTCTCTCTCTCTCTTTCTCTCTCTCTCTCTCTCTCCACTTCTCACATCACGTCACCTCATCTCTCCCCCTTCATCTCACGTCATTTCATGTCGCCTCACATCATGTCACCTTTCCTTACCTCAGCCCACCTCTTATTGCATTTGCTCATCTGGCTCTTCCTCTCACTTTTATTCCTCCTCACATTCCCCATTACCTTCTTCCCTACCCCCTCTCCTCTCTTCTCCTAGCCCTTTTTCTCACCTCTCCTCCCCTAACTTCACCTTCTCCCCCTCCCCTTCTCACCCACCTTTTCCCTATTTCTCCCTTTGTATCTTTCCCTTAACTCTCCCCTCGTGCTCGTCTCCCCTCACCCTTCTCATGTCCTCCCCTCACTCTTCGCTTCGTTTCCTCTCTCACAACACTTTCATTTCATCTTTTGCTTTATACTTGCATTTTCATATTCCCCTCTCTCTCTCTCTCTCTCTCTGCCACCCCCTTCACCTCCCTTCCCCATCCCTTCTCCGCCTCTCAGATCTATAAGCTGTCTGCCACCCGCCCTCCCTATGCCAGAGGTGGATGACAAGCACTCACATTTATATTTCCTCTCCCATTAGCTTCTACTCCAATTAAAAACACATGAATTTTTACATACAGAACACTTCACGCAGATGCCAAATTTCTAGCATTCCCATGAAATTTCAGAGGGATTTTTGTATTTATTTTATTTGTTTTTCATCTAGTTTTGGTTTCTGTATTCACGGGAACCCCTCGACTACGGTTACGTATTGCTTATTTTATTCTTGCTGCGATCAAACTATTACATACTGTTGAAACTATTATATACCTTTGAATTAGGGGGGTTTAATGAAGCTTTCATTTCAAAACACTATCTCTCCCCTAAGTTTAATGAAATTGCTTGAAGGAAGCAAGGAAAAAAATCCTCGGGCTTCAGTGGTTAACACCTTAATAGGAACATTTCTTGCTTTAATTCAGCCTAGGAAAGACGAATGAGAGTGAGAGACGTTTAGAGACCTGCTCAATGAAGCGCTGTGCAACGGGATGTGTACTGAGAGTGGAAAGAGTAAAATACAGAAGACGATGCTATACTGTAGGTAGGTGTGACTTGTAAAACAGTGCATGAGGGTGTGAAATAAAAAATAAAGGTATATATTAACCCTATTTACTACCAATCGAGGGATTTATCCACGCCAAATAAAAGCCTCTCCAGGTATCCACAAAGGTAACGTATTATTTTCACTTGTTTCTGCCGCCTCCAGAAGTTTGTAAAGTATTCAGCTTCGTAAAATATCTTGTGCTGATGAGATAAACTTTTGAACCTCCCTTTGAACCTGAAGAACGACTCACCTGTTTTCCTCATTCACACAATTTACTCGCCACTGAGAAACTTCCCTACGACTCAAGGTTAATACAAGCCATATATAACCTCTCCGTCTGAACTATCTCCTCGACTGAATAAAATCGACTGAATAACACAGGAAAAAAATGATCATACAGAATAGGTTAATGATTTCTAACCTTGCACAAAAAAGAAAAAAATTAAGACACCATGAATTTAAGACACCATAAAGAAGGGGTTAAGCCAACAAAATAAACTGTGTGGCATGTGCGACCCCCTCCCTCTTCATTAGCTTCCATTGCCTTCACTTCCACACTCACTCTTTTCACACTCTTCAATATCCCCTTCCCTCCCACTCCCTCTCTCTCCTCCCACCCCCTCTCACTCCTCCCACCCCCTCTAACTCTTTCCCCTCCTCTTCCCTCCCTCCTCTCTCTCTCTCTCTCTCTCTCTCTCTCTCTCTCTCTCTCTCTCTCTCTCTCTCTCTCTCTCTCTCATGTGTGTGTGTGTGTGTGTGTGTGTGTTTCCCCAATCCTTATTACTCCATCAGGAACAGAAACATTAAGGGCATCCATTTCAGTCACTTCTGGCAAGGGTAAGGTTTCTCTAATCCCTGAGCAGTGTTATGTAGGCAAACCCAGCCATTCCTTGAAATTTAAACCCTTTTGGGCCACATCCGGTTCAAACATCTTAACCTACTACCACCAAGCACCCATTAAGTGGCTATATGGTTTGACTTGCCACTCTCTGTATGGTAAGATAACACTACAACGCGTGAGTGGATGGTGGGTGAACTAATCCAACCACCATGGCTCTTCTATCTACACTCCCTATCATCCCCTCCTTTCCTCTGACTCACATCCCTTCCTCACCCCCTCTTCACCCGTTCTTTTATCCTCCCCTCCCCCTCTTCACCCCTTCTTTTATCCTCCCCTCCCCCTGCCACCCCCTTGTCTCCCCCTTCCCCCTCGTCCCTGGTGTTTTGGCGTCACTGTTGCCAGCTCGGAGACACACCCCGGGGCTCGCTAGAATAATTAATGCCGCAAAGTTTGACGAGTAAATTGGTGGTGAGGTGGGGAGATGAAGGAGGGAGGGAGGGAGAGAGGGAGAGAGAGAGGGGGGAGGGAGGGGGAAGTAGAAGCAGCTGGGGTAGATGGGGAGGGAGAGGAAGGAAGGCAAATGAAAAGAGGGAAACAAGGAGGAAGGAAAAGAGAGAATGGGGAGGGAGATATAATAGGGAAGCTATATGGAGTTGGAAGATTAGTTCATGGAAAGAAGACATGAAAAGGGGGTAGATCGGCAGGGAGAAGGGGAGGAAGGAAAGGAGGGAGAAGGGAAGGACGAAATGGAAGAGGAAGGATAAGCAGATATAAAACGGGGGGGATGGAGCAACTAGGAGGAGACAGAAAGAATTAATGGTACGTGATGAGGGCTGAATGGAGAGGAGACGATGGGTAAATGGACGAAAGGAAGGGAGGTAGGGCCATCAGGAACGGACGGAACATAAATATAGAAAAGGGAGAGGCACGACTGATAAAACATGGAAGATGGTTGGTTACAGATGAGGAAAGGGAAAGAAGATGACTAAGATGAATTGCAATGGTGGAAATGGGGGAAGAGATGTGAGACGCAGATGCCACATGCTGAGGGGAAGAAGAGTGATTAGAACAGATGGGATGAGTAGAAGAGTTTAATATGGTAGACGAAGAACAGGGAGTGAGGCAAAAGATAATGTAAGAAAGGAAAGAGAGAAATGAAGAAAGGCAGGAGCAGATAGGTGGAAAAGAAACATGTGAAAATGGAAAGAGGGAAATGAAGGTAAGAAGAAATTGGTAGATGGAAAAGACAAAGTGTGGAAAGAAGAGACGAATTGTGGACAGGAAGAAATGTATAGCTGGAAAAGAAAAAAAATAGACTGGCAAAAGGAGAAAACTTCGAAGGGAAAATTGAAACCAATAAAAAAGATTGATGAAAAGGGAAGGAGGAGATGAAAAAAAAAAGAGTGAGAGATGAGAAGAGGGAAAAGAGACAGGCAGCTGGATGAACGATGAAGAGGAAAGAGGACACGGAATGGAAACGTCAGGAAAAGAGACAGGAACAAAATCAAGAACAAAGCAAAGACAAAAAGGTACCTGTGTGTGTGTGTGTGTGTGTGTGTGTGTGTGTGTGTGTGTGTGTGTGTGTGTGTGTGTGTGTGTGTGTGTGTGTGTGTGTGTGTGTGTGTGTGTGTTAATGAGAGAGAGAGAGAGAGACAAAAAGGTACCTGTGTGTGTGTGTGTGTGTGTGTGTGTGTGTGTGTGTTAATGAGAGAGAGTGAGAGAGAGGACCCTTCTACCTGTGTGTTGTGTCTACTTAACCAAAAGACAAATAAATTTTCGTCGGCTATCGTTCGTCCGACCTACAATCTAACCTGCTGGCAGACTCATACGTAATATGTGTGAGGTGTGGCGAATGACAGGCGTAGAAGCCGAGGGTGACAGACGCGGGATGTAAACGGAGACAGGTGTGGCGGTGGTGGGTGGTGGTGGTAAGTTGTGATGGGAGGTGATGACAGGCGTGGTGGGTGATTGTGGTGGATGGTGATGGTGACAGATGTGACTGTTGTGGTGGGTGGTGGTGGAAGGCGTGGCGGTGGTGGATGGTGGTGACAGGTGTGGCTGTGGTGGTGGAGAGTGGTGGTGACAGGTGTGACGGTGGTGGTGGGTGGTGGTGACAGGTGTGGCGGTGGTGGTGGTGGGTGATGGTGACAGGCGTGGTATTGGTGGTGAGAGGTGGTGAAACGAGTGGTGGTGGTGGTGTGTGGTGGTGACAGGTGTGGCGGCGTTAGTTTTAACAGGTGTGGCGGCGTTGGTGGTGACAGGTGTGGCGGTATTAGTGGTGACGGGTGTGGCGATGTATCAATGACAGGCGTGGCGGTGAGTGGTGACAGGTGTGGAGGTGAGTGGTAACAGGTGCGGAGGTGAGTGGTGACAAGCGTGGAGGTGAGTGGTGACAGGCGTGGAGGTGAGTGGTGACAGGTGTGGAGGTGAGTGGTGACAGGTGTGGACGTGGGTGGTGACAGGTGCTGAGGTGAGTGGTGACAGGTGTGGTGGTGAGTGGTGACAAGTGTGGTGATGAGTGGTGACAAGTGTGGAGGTGAGTGGTTACATGTGTGGAGTAATAAAAGAATGAGATATAGTGAGGCGAGGCAAGGAGGAAGAGAATCATATGGAAGGTACGTAGAGCAGCAACTGGTAATTCAGGAGATGAAAAGAAGTAAAATTCGTAAAGTGGAAAGTTTGGGTTCCGGAGGAATAACGAAGCAAGAGCAAAGCATGTGAAGGGACGGACAGGAGAGATAAAAAAGACCCAAGAGTGAGATCTAAGTGAGGGAAGTGGACTGTGCAAGAGCAAGATGAGAAACTAAGCAAGGGAGAAAGGGATAAGGGGAACGCAAGGAGATATATGGAGGGGAGTGGAGGGGGGGGGGATCCAAGAGGGAAGGCGTGAGACTCGGGGTAAGAGGAACGTAAGAGGGCAATTATGAGGACAGGAGAGATTATGCGAGTATGAGACATGAGTAAGAGAGGGAGGGAGGGCGATGATCCGTACCGCAGACAGCCGAGTGAACAACCTCATTACCAGTTTTAGGTGTACCCGGCCTCAAGCTGGGAAGGTTCAGTGTACAGGCGGAGACAACACTACACTCATACGTATCTACACATCTTCCACTCTTCATTTGTGCCTTTCCTTCATTACGCCTAGCTCCCTAACTCAACTCCTTAGGCATTCCCTCTTTCCTCTCCATACCTGTAATTTTCTGCCTCTCATTTATTTAGTTGAATACTTATATGTACTTGGACTTCGAGACACAGAAATCAAGACAGTACTGGGAATATGTGTCCATTAACTTTTTTTTTAATCTATGTACTGTACCGTCTGTGGATAATATAAACAGTTGCGGGATACAGGAAGATTGGTTATTAAGTGAGTGGAGATTGAACGAAAAATTTATTCCACTTGGCTGACACGCATTATACGCAGAAACAGAAACTATAATAAAAGTGAACATGTAAGCACTGAGAACACGATGAATTAGGAAATGTGTGAATACGTTTGCGATAATGAAATGATTAACTGATCAAGTACGATAAAAAACGAAAAAAATAAATAAATAAAGATATCAAAGAAAAACAAGGTAGCAAATATGGCAGAAAAAATGAAGGAAAACAAATTACAGTAAAATCGGGGCAACATGGGAGGACAAAAGCAAACACTGAAAACAAACATCCCTAAACCCCTATCACAGTCCTAGCCTCTCTCTGCCACGTTTGGCTAAGAACCATGCCTTCTTGATTTGTTTACCATTTAAGTCTTCCATGATATCGTATACGCTGCACCACCATAGGCCTGTTCTTAAGGATTTCTCTCGATTTAGCTCCTCATTCACATTCGACTTCGTTAGGAATAGTTTGTTAATCCCTATAGTACGATGACGCCTCTCACTAAGTGAATATTGCTACCATCATCTTATTACATTTAATTTGGAGATCTCACAGTGAAGGGTAATGGCGAGGGTTTCTTATTCCTTAAATCCGTAAGATCCTTTCTTGGTTCTAGAAAAGTGTCTGGAAGTAAAAAAAAAAAAATCCTCGTGGTAGAGATGTTACCTTTTCTTTAACCAACTGTTACTACTATACAAGCCATTTGCTAACACTCTTACATTAAGCCGTATTGTAAGTGACATAGGTATCGTAGCACTTTTAGTAATTTAACCGTGCATACTACACATTCATGTTATCCATACATTTTAGTAATGGCACAACTGACCTTAGCCACATACAAGACCATAAAAAGATGTAACATGCAAAATAAACCACGAGGTAAAAGGTGATACGAATTTTCCTATGCCACGTAAAAGAAGATCCACTGTACGAGAGGATGGAGGAATGCGGCTTGGAGTGGCGGGCAGCGGTGATCATTTATGACAACGTCCAGTAATCTCGCCGGATTAAGATGCTATTATCACTCCTCTTCTTTAAAAGTACCGATAGCATATACTTTCTGCATACGACTTGTTATTTGACCCTCGTATGACATTAATGCAACATGTCGATAGTGCCAAGGTATTAATAACATACAGTGGTGTGTGTGTGTGTGTGTGTGTGTGTGTGTGTGTGTGTGTGTGTGTGTGTGTGTGTGTGTGTGTGTGTGTGTGTGTGTGTGTGTGTGTGTGTGTGTGTGTGTGTGTGTGTGTGTGCGTGTGTGTGCGCGCGCGCGCGCGAGTGTGTGAGTTCTGACCTCTCTATTGTTTCTGAGGAATCGATGCAGAAAGACAGACAAACAGACTAACAAAACTGAGACTTGCACAATACCCATTCATCCCTAAGCGAGGATTATAAAAAAGGGAACTGGGAAATTGAACAATGGAAAAGTAATAAAGTAAGTGATGAGGTGAAAAGCAAATGCAGAAGCGAAACAGGTTACGAATGTAAGTTTACTACACGGAAATGAAAAGAGCAAATGGAGGAGAGGAATATAAGTAAAGAAAAAGAAAGAGAGGAGGCCGGATTATGGAATGAAGGAAAGGAGGAGAGAAAGAAAGAAGTACAGAGTAAAGCTGACTCCTGGAACAAATGAAGTAAATACTGAAAACTGGGATGGAAAGAATCTGCGAAGAGAGAGAAAGTTAAAGAATTATGAATAAACAACATAACGAAAAGACGAGAAGATAAAACGCAAATTAACCTCCTAGAAGGATTCGTACCACTGCCACGGCGGTATAATTAAAATCAATGTTGTTCACTAAGTTCAAATCACTTTATCTGTTGCCGAGGGGCCAACACCAGCGCTTTGTTTGCCTCAAGACAACGGAGGGCAATGGAGGAGAGATGCAAAGAAGTAAGGTGGGAAATAACTGACATACATTTCCGGAAGGACTGAGAAAGTTTGAGGGATAGACGAGAAGAACACGAGGAATGGCGAAAAGGTGCAAAGAAAAAACCACGGGATTTTTTCTTTTTTTTTAACGTTCGCAAGATAAGTAAAAAGAAGGAAAAAAGAATGCTATCAAGAATTCAGAAGGAGCCAAAAGAATAAAGGAGAACCCTGATATATTAGGGGAAGATCCTGATGTTTTTAATATTCATTCAAGCGGAAACAGACAGGCAGGTAAATATTACTCACTGTAATGCTGTTTCCCCTTCAGCGATTTGGGTAAAGAAGCTAAATAACCGTTAGCTATAAAAATCTGCATACTTCACACACCCACCTGCCTCACTCGGGCCCTCCCTCCCTCATCTCACAACCCTCCTGCTAAACTTTCCGACACCTGCCTTACTCCACGCCACTCCATCACACCACCATCCGGGTATGTTATCAGTGTTCTGTTTACATCTGAATACCACTGACCAAGGTAGCATACAACACAGTGTTTATACCGGTAATACATTCAATACAACCAATCCACTTACAGACTAACCAGTGTAACGCTTATAACAACACTTTCCAGCTACAACGACATTTTACTGTAAACACCATTGCGCTTAAATTTTAGCACGAGACGATTGCGTCATATTTTTTTATATTTACAACACATGGGGTAATCATTAGAGAATTATTTGATAACATCAGTCTCCTTTACTCACCATCACCATCCGTCACCAGGTAAACCACCAGCCGGGAAACGTCACTTGCCTGCAGAGTAAACAAGAACGCATTAGGACACACTGATGAATATAAAATGAAGGTGTAGTCTTTTTGGATAATGAGGATGATACTATTGATGCATACGTTCGAGTCGTGTGCTGTACTGTGACCTGAAACAAGGGATGATGGGGTCATTAAAGACAGGAAAGGATTATTATCAAATTGCTGCTGGTACTGGCACATACTCAGGTTCATAAAGTAGTTCTGAAAGAGTTCACTGAGTATAAAAAAGTATAAAACTAGCCATACAGAGCTAATATGATGTTATTTCAGTTTAATATTCTAACAGTCTGTGCCACACATCTTCATATATCTACTTAAAATAAACCGGCAACAATATTTGTGCACAACTTCCTGTTTCAGTCCACGCCCATTAGTAACCGTGTTCCTTAGGCACACCAAAAACGACTCTACATATTTACAGGACCATACCAGCTCTTCCAACCACATTACTCATTACAGATACACCGGACAGCTCCTTGACATTATTCTTTCAACGAATCCAGTACGGTATTTTCCAATCGTAGATCCCCTTCTACACCTCTGTCGTCATAAAGTGGTTATGCATATTAAGAAGCATTTTCAATTCCCAAACTTTAACATGACAAGAATAAACCCTGAGTTTACAAATTCGTCATCAATTACTCATCTCCGCCATTCATCATTCAAAAAGCTAACATCCTTTTTATTCCATACAAGAATACTCATCACTGACCTAACTCACATCACATCTTACATCTATCCACTTCACTTCCATTCACCTTCGCCACACGACCTGCTTAGTTCTGCTGTGGCCTGGGCAGCTAAAAGGCCCTAAAATACGAGGCTTCTTACATCCTTTTTAAGTTGCTTTTTAGGGAGTGAGGGGATTCTCGGGTCCACATCAAATTTTCCCTTACAGGATCCTCCACGTCACACAGGGAATACATGGGTACAATTGTTTCTTACTCTGCCCTAATGTGCGAAGTTAGCTAGCAAGAGAACAGAATTTCTACCATGGCAGTGAGGGTTAAGTCATGAGCAACCAGCTATACATCAGCGAATGAAATGAAGTTGACAGCATGCCTGGCCTTCGAGCAGACAACTCTTAACAGTCGAACATATCACTGCAACATGCAAGTATCCAGCTGACCGTATGACTCACCACAAAAATATTTCTCTCTCTCTCTCTCTCTCTCGTGTGTGTGTGTGTGTGTGTGTGTGTGTGTGTGTGTGTGTGTGTGTGTGTGTGTGTGTGTGTGTGTGTGTGTGTGTGTGTGTGTGTGTGTGTGTGTGTGTGTGTGTGTGTGTGTGTGTGTGTGTGTGTGTGTGTGTGAACACCCTTAACAGGAAACTGCTTTCACTCTGTACAGTATATCCTTTTATCAACACATGCATCTCTACATCACTTCATAGCCGATACACACGGGCGACGTACAGGAGCCATATAAAACTCATGGAGACGTAAAATATTAGATGTTTCCATATCTTGGGTGTCTTTTGGCAAGAATGTTGTCCCCATATCACAATACATGAAAGTACTAATGGTAACAATACTGAGTCAATCCTGATTAAATATCATCTCGGAAGAGTTGGCCACGAGGTCCTTATGTCCCATGAAAGACTACCCCACAACATACTTGGCAGACTCAATGATGGAGGACCAGCTAGCGATCCTAAGAAGTGGTACAAGAACCACAGAGAGGTCATTTAAAAAGCTGTAAAGGTTTTGAACGTCCTGACTGATGTAGGCAGTAATCATCGAGATTTTGTCCCTACCGTCACTAACAACGCATTGAAGAGATTCTGACAACGTCGTCGTCATCGGAGGAGGCTACGACTGACTGATATACTCGTAGCTAAGTAAAGAAAATAACTGTGTATACGTCCCGTACCGGTACTTTAAGAAGCTCACAAACTTTAAATGAAATAGTAGGTGGTGGCGACCATCATCCACTCACTTGATGTAGTGCTGCCAACTTCTTCCTTCACCTTTATCATTCTTTTCTGTGTCTGTCCTCCTCTCTTCCTATTTCTCCCATTTTCCTGTCACTTCTTATTGCCTTCCTTTCCTTCACAGGTGGCTTTACATTGAGCGACAAGCCAAATGGTTTCCTTTAAGCCAAGAAACTATTTTCAACGCTAGGTGGTAACCATATAACCAAACCACACGTGATCCCTACGTGTCAACAAGTGGGTTGGTGGAGGGTTAGTGCCCCTCCCCGTAAAACAAATAACTTAAAGTCAAGTGGCCACCCATTACGGGATTATGGCGTCTGGCAGTAGTAGTAGATAGAAATATTAAATATTTTCATATACAACTGTAGAGCACACATCAGATATAACTAGAAAGCACCCAGAGAGCGCATACCTCCGCCAATGTCACTGTCATTAAAAAGGATCCGGATCCGGATGAGGACATATTGTGTGGAATACATTGGATACGGATCCGCCCCCAAAATTTAATCAATGGTTCCTTGATCCATGGCCCATTCTTCCACCAAATTTCATTGAAATTATTCAGAACTTTAGGAGATATCATCTGGGCAAACAGACAGACAGACAAACGGAGGTAATAACTGGTACTGTACTTCAATCTTTTCAAACGGCCATGGAAACTCACAGCTCGAACCCGCTATTCCCACACTCAACTATGGTGGCAGTGGTAATAATGGGCTTTGCATGTTCCCAGCATCCAGTACCACTAAATCCAAAATTCATCACAGCACTCGCTGAACCAACACCCTGCAGCTTCCATCACAGCATGCACTCGCTGAACCAACACCCTGGAGCTTCCATCACAGCATGCACTCGCTGAACCAACACCCTGCAGCTTCCATCACAGCATGCACTCGCTGAACCAACACCCTGCAGCTTCCATCACAGCATGCACTCGCTGAACCAACACCCTGCAGCTTCCATCACAGCATGCACTCGCTGAACCAACACCCTGCAGCTTCCATCACAGCATGCACTCGCTGAACCAACACCCTGCAGCTTCCATCACAGCATGCACTCGCTGAACCAACACCCTGCAGCTTCCATCACAGCATGCACTCGCTGAACCAACACCCTGCAGCTTCCATCACAGCATGCACTCGCTGAACCAACACCCTGCAGCTTCCATCACAGCATGCACTCGCTGAACCAACACCCTGCAGCTTCCATCACAGCATGCACTCGCTGAACCAACACCCTGCAGCTTCCATCACAGCATGCACTCGCTGAACCAACACCCTGCAGCTTCCATCACAGCATACCCAAGTGTATTTCATCCCACTTGCTTCTTTCATTATCAGTCATCACCTGCAATTTCCGTCACCAGATCATATCCAAGTGTATTTCATCCCACTTGCTTCTTTCAATATATTACCAGTCATCACATGCAACTTCTACCAGATTATTACCAGAAGTACTTAATTCAACTTGCTTATTAAATTGTTGTTCATTCCGATTATGTACTTTCCATTTTATTCTTACTACCAGTGGATGATTTCACTTAATTAACCCATTTGCGTCCAGCGTCCTGAGTACAGGACGGAACTAGGCGTTTTCAGAAGTTAATAATGAGGGGAACCCCGAAGTGGGGACCTATGAGACTGGGGACTCTGGACCGACTGGCGGTGGGTGGTATGCTTGGCACACGTCCAGTACAATCCCTCACACAGGAACCCTGGGCACTAATGAGTTAAATAAAAGGCCTCTAATAATTAAGGGGATAACGAACGTCATATTGAATTCCTTCACGTCGAAAAATCTATCCTGGGCCAAATAAAATCGCCTGGAAATAGCCGGACTGAAGGACTAATGCTCCATCAACCATTTCACCGTCCTGCTGTTCTCATTCACCCAAATCAACACAGTATTATCTTTTCATTACCCATCGTCATTACTATAACGCATTTATTCTAACCTGACAATGCCCCTTCCAGCTTAATTGAAGGCCAGGTGCTGTCAGACTGGAACAAAAGCAACCAAGACTCATCGAACTTCATGCAATCACGACTAAGTATTATTCTTGAAGTGGCAAAGTTCCATCACTTAAAAAAAAAAAAAAAAATGACTAACTAAAAACTCCATCTTTAACCCTTAACCCCTTTACCTAGGACATAATTATTTCAATCTTGCTACTACTAAACGATTTCATTCAGCTGAGGAAAAAGTCGCCTAGTAGTAAAGGGGTTGATGAGGGCTATATCTTACCTCTACTAAATTGAACACTATGGCCTGGGGGAAGCAATAGTAAAATGACATACAACAGAAGTACTAGATATGAGAGTGTCTAAAAGTTGCCAAAAATTCTCCCGCCTTTCTAGCCTGCCATCCGAAACTCGTTAGTCAGTGACTAATGGAGAGCCTGGTTCCTAGAGAGACTCCCACACCTAAACAATACGCCATCGGTCTCAAGGGGTTATTAATCATACTCCGGACCTAATCCCGATCCTAACTTTTTTACATAACCAATCGACATTACCCGTTAACGATCTGCCACTCCATACCTTTCATCATCATTCTGCTCTCACCTGCTTTACTTACAACTTTATTTTCATCTAGCATCGTCTTTATTTCAGCGTCACCCAACACCACTTTTTCAACCTGAGAAAGAGAGAGAGAGAGAAACTACCCACTCCCCTCACCTCGCACCTGATCCTGCCGTCACCCCATCACTCACTTCCATCCACATCAACCCTACCCTCATCATCATCACCCCTCACCTCCATCACAGAAATGTTTGTGTGGCAAATATTCGACTCTGGGATAGATTTCAACAAATGGCCGAGGCAGTACACTGTGCATGGGCGAGATGTCCATGGTAAAAAAAATAAATAAATAAATAAAAAATAAAAAAACTAACAACAAAAACAAAACAACAAATAATAATAATAATAATAATAATAAAACGTGGGCAGTTTTGGCATGTCATTTATCTATTTCTCATCACCCCATCTACGTGTAAATAACTGCTAGGACGATGACGACGATGATAATGATGATGACAACGATGGTGATTTCTCTCTCTCTCTCTCTCTCTCTCTCTCTCTCTCTCTCTCTCTCTCTCTCTCTCTCTCTCGTAACCATGCAGTAAAATCAACGCGCCGGCCGCCACCTTCCCCCATCCCACACCGCCACCGAACGTACCGAGATGAGAGGATCAAGGCTAGTGTGATGAGAACGCGACCCGATTGCACAGCTCAACTCCAAACGCTGTCATCACACTGGGGTATCGGCAACGCATGGACCCAACTAACGTGTGTGTGTGTGTGTGTGTGTGTGTGTGTGTGTGTGTGTGTGTGTGTGTGTGTGTGTGTGTGTGTGTGTGTGTGTGTGTGTGTGTGTGTGTGTGTGTGTGTGTGTGTGTGTGTGTGTGTGTGTGTGTGTGTGTGTGTGATGCACGTACAGTACAGGAACGAGTGTCATCTGGGGCAGGTTTGAGAGGAATACTTTGCACATGTGATTCTCTCTCTCTCTCTCTCTCTCACACACACACACACACACACACACACACACACACACACACATTTCACCATCCTAGGCCCACGATCTCTTCTTATCTTCCTTTCTCATCTCCCCCTTGATCTTCCTTACCTCCTACATTCCTCACTCATACCACAAGACATATCCTCCTCCTATGCCTCTTCCTTATCCCCGAACACGTATCCCAAAAGATCTATCTATAAGCAGACCCAAAAAATCCAACTGCTCACAGAAACCAAAGCATTTTTTCCCCCCCCTCAGTCGATGCCACAGCCAATCAAAAACAGAACAAATAAAAAGGGAAACACGCACCGGTATCGGGACGGGAGGGCAGCCAGGCCAACCGCTTGCCCTTCCCCTCGTTGTTAGTTTTCATTTATGACTTTTTTAATCGAATTTTTGATGGACGGGGATTTTGGCTTAATTTATTGGGGATTTACGGCCGCTGTTAGAAAAATAAAAAGGATTGGATGACAAATGAGGGCCGCGACGCTATCTGCTCGACTGACAGACTAGCGGCAAAAGGCAATAAATTTATCCACGCATACATTCACAGGCAAACAATAGTAAAAGGGTGAGGCAGGATGGGTAGAGAGGAAGGGCAAGGGAGAGAGGGAAGGGAGAGAGGAAATGGGTGAGCGGGAAAGTGCGAAAGGAAAAGAGTGAAAGGGAAAGGGAGAGAGGAAAAGGGTAACAGGGAAAGGGAGAGAGGAAAAGGATGAGAGGGAAAGGGTGAGAGGAAAAGGGCGAGAGGGAAACGGATAGAGGAAAAGGGTGTGAGGGAAAGGGAGGGAAAAGGGTGAGAGGGAAAGGGATAGAGGATGTGGAGAGACACGGAGGGGCAGACAGGGAGAAAGGGAGGTGAAAATAAAGGACAGTGGGAAAGGAGAAGAAAAGAAGGATAGGGGAGGCGGAGAGAAACGGGAGAGGGGAGGTGAAAAGAGAGTAGGGGAAGGTAAAGAGCTGGGTGAGAGGTAGGAGATAAAGATGGGAGTGGAGAGAATAGGAGAGCAAAGGAGAAGAGTGGGGGGAAAGGGAGAATAAAGGGGGAGGAGAAAAAAAGGGGAGATGGAGACAAGAGAGGGAGAAGGGGAAAAGAGGGGGAGAAGGAGAAAGAGGGGGAAGAATGAGAATAGAGGGGGAATATGAGAACAGAGGGGGAGAAGTAGAAAAGAGGTGAAGACGGAGAAAAGAGGTGAAGAAGGAGAAAAGAGGGGGGAGGAGATATGAGAGGGGGAGAGGGAGAACTGAGGTGGGAGGAGAAAAGAATGGGGAGAACGAGGGCAAGAGGGGAGGAGGAGAGAAAGTGGAGGAGAGAAAAGTGGATGAAGGAGAAAAGGGAAGAAAAAGAGAAAAGGGGGAGAGAATGAGAAAAGGAGGAGGAGGAGAAAAAGGGAAGAGAACAAGAAAACGGGATGAGAATGAGAGGAGAGAAAGAGAAAGAGGGAGAGGAGAAAAGAGGAAGAACGAGATGATATGGAGCTGAGAAGGGTAAAAATGGGAAAGGGGAGAAGAGGGAGTACAAGATGAGGAAGAGAACGGGGAGGGGTAAACAGAAAGAGGTTGAAATTTAACAGGTAGGGAAGAAGGGTAAGAGAAAGGAGAAAGAAGTGAATAGAACGAAGGGATGGAAACAGAAGAGTAAGGAAAGATATGGGCAGATGGCTGATTAAAAAAAAAAAAGGGAGACAGAAAAAGGTGGGTGGGAGGCAGAGAAAGATGAGTGGGAGGCAGAGAAAGGTGGGTGGGAGGAAGAGAAAGGTGGGTGGGAGAGGAGGTGTGGATACAGAAAGCTTGATGCGTGAAGGAGGGGACAGAAGTAGGTAGGAAAGTTGGGGCAGAAAGAGTAGGGGAACGGAGGGAAGGGAAGAATATGGGTGAGGAGGGAGGGAAATGGGAGAGAGGAGTAAGAGTGGGGAGGGGAGGAAACGAGAGTGTGGAGCAAGAGCGAGAAGGGATGGAAATGGGAGAGAGGAGTGAGGGTGAGGAGGGGAGGAAATGGTAAGGTGGAGTAGGGGAGGGGAAAGGGAGGAAATGGGAGAGAAGAGATGGGGAGAGGAGGAGAGGAAATGGGAAATTAGAGTATGGAGGGGGAGGAGAGGAAGCGGGAATGTAGAGTTGGGGAGGAAGCGAGGGAAGGAAATCTGAAAGTACGGAGAGGAGGAAATGGGATGAAATGGGAAAGTAGAGCTGAGGGAGGGAAGGAATGGGAAAGTAGAACTGGAGAGGGGAGCAAATGGGAGAGAGGAGTAAGGGAAAGGAGGGGGAAGGGATAGAAGGGGAGGAAATGGTTGAGCAGAGCAGGGAAATGGAGGGAAGGAAAAAGGTGAGTAGGGGAGGGGAGGGGACGGGAGGAAATGAGAATGCAGACAAGAGGGGAGGGGAGGAAATGAGAGAGTACAGCTGGGGGAGCAAATTGTAGAGTTCGGACGGCGAAGGGAGAGTCGGGGAGGAAATGGGAGAGCAGAGTAGGGGAGGGAAGGAAATGGAAAAGTAGAGCAGGGGAGGGAAGGAGAGGGGAGGAAGTGGAAAAGTAGAGTAGGGGAGGGAAAGAGAGGGAAGGAAATGGAGAAGTAGCGTAGGGAAGGGGAGGGGAGGAAATGGAGAAGTAGCGTAGGGAAGGGGAGGGGAGGAAATGGAAAAGTAGCGTATAAGAGGGAAGAAGAGGGAAGGAATTGGACAAGTACAGTAGAGGAGGGGAGGGAAACGAAGGGGAGGAAATGGAAGAGTAGGTAGGGGAGGGAAGGAAATGTAAAAGTAGAGTAGGGGAGGGAAGGGGAGAGAAGGAAATGGAAAAGTAGAGTAGGGGAGGGAACGAGAGGGAGGGAAATGGAAAAGTACAGTAGGAGAGGGAAGGGGGAGGGGAGGAAATGGAAAAGTAGAGAAAGGGAGGAAAGGAAAAGGAAAAATGAGTACGGGAGGGAAGGGGAGAACAGGAAATGGGAGAGGAAAGAAGGGCTGGACACTGGAAGGTCAGAGAAACGCATCGATACACCGGTCCACGCAGAGTTACAGTCACCCAAATGTTACTATTTCACTCCATGCAAGCGATTTTCCCTCAAACTAGACAATTTTCAGGATTTCCACAGGCAATGTCAGAACACACAAAAATACAGTCAAAACATAACAGAACAGTCTCACCATTTTCACACACACAGGCGCGCGCTCATACACACATACATTCACAAACACAAACTTACACAAGCACATAACCACACATACAAACGAGCATACAAATACAAACTCAAACTCACATAAACTCACAAACATGGAGAGAGAGAGAGAGAGAGAGAGAGAGAGAGAGAGAGAGAGAGAGAGACCTCCATAAGTGTATAAAAGGCCATCCCTCCTAAACACACACACACACACACACACACACACACACACACACACACACACAGCCCCATTCCGCTAGGGTGAGAGACTGTGTTAGGGAGGAGAAGAAACATCCCCAGGCGAGGGAGAAAAAAAAAAAAAGAAAGAAAGAAAGAAAAGACCACCTCTAATTTTCCAGTGAGGAGGGCAAAGGTGGGTGGTGGTGGAGGGGGGGACGGGGAAGAACACAGGGGGAAGGGAGAGGTGGAGAGGGAAGACAGGAGGGAGAGATGGAGAGAGGACGGAAGAAGGAAGGTAGACTGAGGGAATAGAGGGGGATGGTAAGGGAAGAGAGAAAGAGATGGAAGTAGGTGAGATCTGAGAAGGGAAGGAGGAAGTTTAAAGCGTGATTGGGAATTATTTATGTCTAGAACGGAGGAGAGAAATGATGGAAATGGAAAGGTATATAATATGTATAATTTGCGTGAGAGAGAGAGACAGAGAGAGAGAGAGAGAGGGAGAGAGAGAGCCACACCACCTCTCATAACAGCCTTCCCACAAAATAACAACTCAACCATCACCTGCAACGCTGGGTCACTAACAACGCAAACACCGACCCCCTACCTGATAATATAGCTGACAATACACACTAACAACAGTAACAAGAAAGACAGAAATCAGAGACCGCATACCTCCGCCAATGCCTTTACCAAACAAATCACAACCAAACCTTAATCAACTCTTCCTTGGCCCACGACCCACATATCCACAAAATTTCCTTTGAATCCATCCATAACCTATTGACAAACAAGAGGTTTTCGTTGGCGGGGGTAAAAACATAAAAAATGCACAGATGGTAATAATGATAATAATAATAATAATAATAATAATAATAATAATAATAATAATAACTGAAAAAAGAATCCCCGTAAATCCTTAATTCTCTTTAATTTTTACACACGCACAGCCGACAGTTCAATGAGTATTTTCTTCCTGGGAAAGCACATGCGCATGTGTGTGTGTGTGTGTGTGTGTGTGTGTGTGTGTGTGTGTGTGTGTGTGTGTGTGTGTGTGTGTGTGTGTGTGTGTGTGTGTGTGTGTGTGTGTGTGTGTGTGTGTGTGTGTGTGTGTGTGTGTGTGTGTGTGTGTGCGTGCGTGCGTGCGTGCGTGCGTGCGTGCGTGCGTGCGTGCGTGCGTGCGTGCGTGCGTGCGTGCGTGCGTGCGTGCGTGCGTGTCGCAAGTCATGCAAAACATTTCAATCGCGGCTCTATGATCATAGGCACGTGTGCAAAAATTACTGAAAACAGTCATGACGCCACAAAAATAAATGTCATAAAGGTCACTACCACGCATGCACAAATGAATGTGACCAACAGCTATGGAGAATACATCAGAAAATAAAAGCACTCTAACACGAAACACAGCATGAATCAGATGAGTCAAAACATTAAAATACACGAAAAACAATACGGCTCAAAGAATACATCGCAAACAATGAAACAGCAGGATATAAAAAAAACATCACAAGCCAGACCAACCAACCAACGCCACTACCACATCACAAAACAACACACACAGGCAAAGCACCAGCCACAAAAGCCAACAGATCCATCATACCATACATCACTAACCACATACATCACAAAATATTTATGAAGTGCAAGAGTACATGCAACACGAAAAAGCGAACCACAGGCCACAAACCGAAAATATCGTATAATGCACAACAAGCAGGAACCAAAGATATAATGCCCGTAAGGTTGTTCCCTCCAAGAAAACACACACACACACACACACACACACACACACACACACACACACACACATACACACACAGCACAGCATAAACCACGCTGAAACACTACGGTCGTAATAAAGGAGACCAACAGTAGTGGGGCGAGGGATAAACAAGAGCAGTGAAAGACAGAGAACGATAATTGGTCAAGTGCGGGGAAGCTAAAGGGAAGAGCCTGTGAGACGGAAGTATGAGGTCAGGGAGGAGAGGTTGGGAAGAGAGGGAGGGAAGGGAAGGGCAGAGGGAAGGAAGGGAACGAGAGAGAGGGAAGTGGACGAGAAATGGAAGGAGGGGGGGAGGGAGAGAAGACAGCAGCAAGAGGTTGAAGGAAAGAGGAGAGGGAAAGAAGAGAGGAGCGTGAGGACGAGAGATAGAAGCAAAATGAAAGGCAACGGGAATGCGACAGGAATAAGACCCAGGGAGAAAGAATGGGACAAGAGGTAATTTGTAAAGTGCCGGGGAGTCAAATGGAGGAAACTCAAAGACGGATGTATGGGATTGGGGAGGAAGCTGGGAGAAGAGAGGAGAAGGAGAGGGAAAGAGAGAGAAGGAGGACGAAAGAGAGAGGGAAAGATGGAGGAGCAAGAGGGTGAATGAAAAAGACAGGAGGGAGGGAGAGAGAGAGAGAGAGAGAGTCAATTGGTCGAGTGCTGGGGAGCCACAGGGAAGAACCTCTGGGACGGAAGAATGAGGTCGGGGAGGGTAGTTGGAGAGGAGGTGGGAGGATAGGGAAAGAGGAAGGGGAGACAAAGGAAGAGGAGGGGGAGAATAGAAGGAGAGGAAGTGGGACGATAGAGGGAGGAAACAGCAAGAGGAAGGGAATAAAACAAAGGTTTGGATGAGGACAGAGGGAGAGAGGAGGGAAAGTGAAAGAGAGAAAAGAAATGTAAAAAAGAGAAAAAGGGTAGGAAGGGGCGAGAGGGAGTATGGACAGCAACAGGATGGAGGAGAAGGGCACAAGGAGAAAGAAGAGAAAATGGGAGAGAGAGAGAGAGAGAGTAGCAATGCAAAAGAGAAGACAGGGAAGGAAGGAGCAGGAATGAGGCAGAAGGGGGCAGAATCAATTGGTAAAGTGCTGGGGAGAAAAAGGAATGAGGCTCTGGGACGGAAGCACGAGGTCAGAGAGAAGATGACGAAAAGGGAGAACGAAGGAAAGACGAGAGTGAGGGAGGGGAAGAGGTAAGAGGATAAAGAATGGAGAAGCAGAGAGTAAGAAAGGCAGTAAGGAGAGAAGACAGAAGGTAAGGCAAAGAAGGTGAAGGAGCTGAAAGAGGGGGAAGAGGTATTTATAGATAAGAAGACAGAAGAGGTAAAGGGAAGCAAAAGAGGGAAGAAAAAGAAGTGGAGAGGCTGAGGGAAAGAGGGAAAAAGAAAAGAGAGGGGGAAAGGAAAAGGGAAGGAAAGTATAAAATACAAAGGAACACAAAGAAAAACACAAGAATAATAAACTTAAGTTTTAATGTTGCTTGGTACACAAGACTGTAACTATGGTGTCTGCTTCTACGAGCTGAATACAGTATAGTAAGAAGGTTTCCCCATCCAACAATCCCTCACTGTAGTCACTCTTCCTTGCACTCTCCCCAACGATTATACCGTATACATACATACATACATACATAGATAAAGATAGATAGATACATAGATAGATAGACAGATAGATAGACAGATAGAGTATACATAAAACTGACCACAATACTCCAGATACGGGCATACTAACGAACTGCACGTGGTTGGGTTTGTATTCTGTTTTGAAATCGAGTACTCTTTCTACCAATCCAACTAATTTCTTAGCTTCTTTACCGCCTGATGCCTCTGCCCTGTTGACTGTGTGAATCATTAGTTACGGACAGTTCCAAGTATTTAGCTGGATTTGCATTCTCGAGTTGATTACTGTTCACAATGTAGTATAACGATAAATTACCCTCAAGCCTCACCTTACCACGTGATTTGCTTCTACGTTTAATGTAAGGTGTATCAGTATTATCCATGCATGGTACAAGGGAGAAAGATGAATTAAATAATATCTTTGGAGCATTCAATTAGCCAGGATGATGTTTAGCTGTGAAATCATAACTTCTTCCAACGCATATATAGTGTTGCTAGATTTATAGTTTCTTCCGTGCGTGTACAGCATGCTGAGGAAATACTACGCTTCATTGGGCTAGAAACGTTTGACATTTACGCAACACAGTAATTTCCTCTTGTCTTATAAATCTACTGTGACGTATGAACTACCGTATCATCATAATCTCGGCAGATCTTGTACAAGGTCATTCATGTCAGCACTGTGATAAGTAATGGTTTGGATCTCATAAGTGGTCTTAATACCGGTGTAATTTGTTCCTCAATATGGGTAGCACTAGTCACTCCAGGCTGTACTATTTCCAATTTTCAGTAATGGTCTTGTTTATGTTATGGTGAAAACATGCTCATGACGACGACGACGACGACGACGACGACGATGATGATGATGATGAGGATGAGGAGGAGGAGGAAGAGCAGAAAAGTGGTTGGGAAGACCAAAAGAGGGAGGAGCGTGGGAGGGAGAAGGTGAGAGAGATGACATTAAGCAGAGAGGAGGGTACAGAACTGGGAACGGACGCGAAGGAAAGAGACTGGAGAGGAGGGCGAAGGGAGCTGGAGATAAAATGCATGGAGGGAAGGAAAAGGAAAGGAAGGAGGGAAGGAAAGGGAGGGAAGCGGGAGGGAGGGAGGAGGGAGAGACTGGAGGAGGAGGAGGAGGAGGAGGAGGGAGCCAGGAGGAAAAAGCAGGGTAGGCTAGAGGGATGAGAATTAAGAGGGAGGAAGGGAAGGAGGGAGGGAAAGAAATGGAAGAAGGAAAGCACGATGAAAGGACGGAAAGATATACAAGGAAGTGGGGAAAAAGGAAATACAGAACAAAAACGTGGTAAAGACGCGAAGATAACACACGATAAGAGAGAACGAAAATATGAAGGAAGGGATTAATGTACGATTACGACACGAAGAAGGAACGATAGTAAGGCTAGGAGAGAAATGAAATAAAGGAAAATAAGGAATGAATGACAGAGACCAGTAAATATGAGCTGATTATAAACTTAAGGAATCAACTGAACGGAGGACGTAAGCAAAGAATTTATTAAAGAAATTTGGGTATGTAACCACTGTTGACACGTTAATATTGAATGAAGGTAAGAGAAACTTTGATAAGCAACTGTGATAATGGTAACACGAGTACAACATGAAATAATGCTAAGTGAAACGTAAAAAAAAAGAAAAAAAATGAAAGCAAGGGAAACGTGAGCAGAAGCAAAGAAAATCAACGTAAGGAATGAAAGTACGAAAATAAGGACAAAGTAATATCAATAAACACAACGAGCTACGGAATGAAGATTGGGAAAGTAAGAAATGGAGGGAAGACAGCGAGTAAACCAAAAACGTAAGTATGAGAAATGTGAGAAGGGTAGCGAAGAATAAGGTAAAGACGAGTACCGGTACTGTGAAGGTATGTAAGGAAAAGACTGAGCAAATAAGAAGCCGGTCAGGTCACGGTGGGTAAGGCCAAGATGGGTAATGTGATGGAAAGTAAGGTAAAGACTAGGCTAAGATAAGGCCAAAAAGGTCAAGGTGAGTTAGGTGAAACTTGTGTAAGGTAAAGGTTAATAAGGTAAAGAATGATATGGCTAAAGTAAAGGTGGGTAAGGTAAAGAGTATGACAAAGAAATCTTAGACTAAGGTAAATGTGAGTTAATCTACAGATGAGTCAGGTAAGGTGGGTAAGATAAAGGTCAGTAAGATAATGAATGAGTAGGTAAAGCTGAGTAAGATAAAGATCGGCAAGGTGAAGAAAGAGTAGGCTAAATCCAAGCACACAGTAAAGGCGATTAGGTAAAAGCGGGTAAGGTAATGATGAGTAGGGTAAAGCTAAGGTAAAATGAGCAAGGATAATGTGGCTCAGGTCAAGGAATGCTAGATCAGAATGCAGATGAGAAAGGTGTCTACGGCTGGGAAATGATTTGGTAAAAGTAAGTTTAGGGCAGAGTAAAGACGAGTAAGAGAATGGCAAACAGCACGATAAGTAACAGGAAAGAAGGACACGGTGAATAATGAAAGGCGATTAAGGAGTGAATGACGGTGGGGACAGGGTGAGTAAATATAAAGAAGTGAAAGAAGTGAATAAAAGTGAGTAACGACAGAAATGCAAAGGCGTACAAAGAGAACAAACACCAACAGACCTGGTACTTTCAACGGTGTGTCATGGAAACGTGAGTACGAGTGAATGAAAGTAAGTACAGAGTGAGTAAATGCAAAGAGAGTAAGGAATAAGGGTGAGTGAGGACATGAGAGTAAAAGCGTTGGAGACCAGGACAACAAACCTCCATTAATGCTGGCCCTTGCTTACTTCCACACGGCCGACATCAAACAACCACCAGCGATACAATAACACAACAACACGCGCTCCACGATACAACAACCCACCACGACCAAAATATTGGCACAATAACAGTGACAAATGCAACAATAAACACAACCAGGGGATAGAACATTAATGCATTTATAATCACGATGCTAAATAGTACAATAATCGTCACGACCAAACGATACAATATTAACAAATAAAATAACAGTCATAAACAGACGATACAACAATACTAACATATAATAAGTCACGATCAGACGATACAAAAATATTAACAAATATATCAACAGTCGCGACTAGACGTTATAACATTAACAATTACAATAATAATCATAACCAGATGATACAACACTAACAAACACAACATGAAGGATCAGAGAATGTAATACCCGCGCCCTACAACTGGTCTCCAATTTTAGTCCAAATCGAATCAACACTGTTTTTAGATGATGTTGCCCTGTGACCTTTAACCTATGACCTACTGTATTCTCAAAATCGAAATTATACCTCGCCCTGTGACCGCAACCTTCGAATGAGTGCTCTAAAAAATCGAAACGCTGCGTTCTTCCCTTATCCTCAACCTTTACACCAAGTTTGGCATAAATCAGACCAAAACTCTTAACCTTACCAAGTGACCCTGACCTTTGACCTATTGTTACAGCATATATAAGTCCACTCCTTGGCTGACCCAGAACCCTCCTTACACGATATTTGGTTAAAATCAGTTAAACACAGTTTTTGGCCACAATAATACGACCGGTGTTTGTGTGACGCTGATGATTACTGCTGTGTGTGTGTGTGTGTGTGTGTGTGTGTGTGTGTGTGTGTGTGTGTGTGTGTGTGTGTGTGTGTGTGTGTGTGTGTGTGTGTGTGTGTGTGTGTGTGTGTGTGTGTGTGTGACGGAGAGAAAAAGAGGGAGAAAGAGAAGATTCTCTCCCTCCCTCCCTCTCTCTCTCTCTCTCTCTCTCTCTCTCTCTCTCTCTCTCTCACACACACACACGCACACCACCGTCACATAAACACCGGGTGTATTATAATGCCTATTCACTACCTAATGCCAACAACAAAACTCTAGCTGCATTTGCATATCAACGGCCCGTAAACATAAACAAAAAACACCCCACCCACTTATATCACCCACGCACACACAACACACACACACACACACACACACACATACAGTTAATGATATCCTATAATGCTTTAAACAGAGCAGATCCAGTGTACGCTACATGCACACACAACCGTCCCTCCACATAATAACCATCTTCACAATACGACCAATCCCACTCCTACAGATTGTGTGTGTGTGTGTGTGTGTGTGTGTGTGTGTGTGTGCGAAATATATTTATATATATCGGTATATTATAGTGTACATGCAGATAATCATATATACACATTATTATGCATACATAATATACATACATATTCTCTCTCTCTCTCTCTCTCTCTCTCTCTCTCTCTCTCTCTCTATATATATATATATCCATCCATCATCCAATCCTACATTGCCCCATGAGGAGCGTAGGAGCCCGGGGCTAGGCAGTTGGTCCTGACATTTGATATATATTTATACATATCTTGACATTTGATATATATATATATATATATATATATATATATATATATATATCTCAGAAGGGACCAAGACTGACTAGCGATGCGGGTGACAGATTCAGGGGAGGAGACGCTCACTACACGCCTCGCTGCGCCAGGGGGTGGGGTGGGGATAGAAGATGGGAGTAGCGGAGAGGAAGAAGAAGCAGAAAAAAGAGGGACATGTAAGGACAAATGAAAGGGGATGATAAAATAAGGGGAAAATATGGAGAAGGGGGAACGATACGGTGAAATAAGAGAGGCCCGAGAACATGGAATGGAGGCAGATAATGTAAGGGTGAAAAGAATGAGGAATATGAGGTTAGGCAAAACAGGAGGAAACTGGGAATAGGGAAGGGGAGAATGAATAAATGGAAAGGAGAGAGAAAATACGAGGTAGAATACGACGCAACAGAAGGTAAAAATGGGAAATGGGAAGCGTGACATGAAAAAAAGGCAGAGTGAAGCATGGGACGCAAGAAACGTAAGAAGAAAGTGATAATAACGAAGATGAAAGAACGAAATGGAAGGTGCAAAAGAGGGAAATGAAGAAAGTACGAAGCGAAAACTGAGATGGAAGGAGTGACATGATGATGATTGGAAGGAAAGAACATAAGAGGGACGAGATGGGGGGAAAAAAAAAGAGAGAGAGAGAAAAAAAAAAAAAAGAGGGGCCAGATTGAAGTAAAAACTGGATACAGGATGAATAGTGGGAAGAATAAAGAAGAAATACGGTAGGGGGAAGCACTCAGAGAAAAGTAACTACAAGAGAAAGTGAACCTAAGAGAGGGAATAGATAAAGATTAAGTGCTGAAAAGGGAGGGTGGGGGTGGAAGAGGACGAAGGGGAATGGGAAAAGGAGAAGAAGGGGAAGAGGAGGGGAAAAGTTAGAAGAGAGAAAGGGGAACAGGGGAATGGGAAAAGGGGGGAAGAGGAAGAAGGGAGAAAGGGAAGATGGAAAAGGGGAAGAGAGGAGAAGGGGAAGAGGGAAGAAAGGAAATGGGAAGAGGAGTAAGTAGACAAGGAGTTGAAGGTGAAAAGAAGAGGGATGGGAAAAGAAGAATATAGATGAAAGGGGAAAATGGAAAGAGAAAAGGAATATCGATGAGGAGAGATAAGGGAGAAAGACATGACAGAAGAAGAAGGGGTAGCAAAGATAGAGGGGGGAAATAGGAGTAAAATTCCTATGAAAGATAAGAAAGCAAAAAGACTCAAGAGAAGCAAAAATAAGATGAAAGAGATGACGCTAGAGAAGATGAAAAGGGACAAAGGGGACATGAGAACAGCTGCAAATAGTAAAAAGGGGTACATAGTAAAACAGGAAAAGAATAGTTAAGACTTACGAGAAACGAGGAGACAGCAAAAAATCGAAATGTGAGGTGGAAAAAAGAAAGAGGACAGAAAGGGCACAGGATAAAAATGTGGGGTAGGAATAGCGAAGTAAAATAGGGGAAGAAGGAGAGGAAGTGGAAGACATAATAAAGAAAGATAAATGAGTGATGCCAAACTTGAGGGGTAAAGAAAGAAGGAAAGGGGAAAAGGGCAGGAGAGGAAAGGAGGAAGGTGTGAGGTGAGAGAGAGATCAGGATACGATAAGAATAAAGACGAAAGAAGAATAGAAGAGAGGAGAAGAAAGACGATGGAAAGGTGAAGTACAGGTCGTGGAGTATGGGAAGAAATGAGGAGAGTGGAGTGAGAAAATGGGGAAAGAGGGGAGGAAAGATAAGAGCTACAAATGACAAAGCGGGGAGGGGGCAAAGACACAACGAAATAGAATGGGAGAGACACTTGAATAACATGGAGAAAATGAGGAAAAGGAGGGAAAGGAGAGAGAAAATTGCAACAGAGTGGATGAAGATAAAGCAAGACAAGGGGAATAAAACCCAGCGATGACAAAGGTGAGAATGAAATTAGGGATAGTGAGCTAGAATCTACATCTGAAGTGGTAGGAAAGAAATGGGGAGAAGAGGGGCGATAAGCGGAAGAACTGGGCAAGAAAAGGAAATCAGATACAGAAATGGGAAAAGTAAACGAGAAATATGGAAAGAATAATGGAAAGGAAAAGAGGAATGTGGGGAAAGAAGAATGAATGGGTAAACGAAAGTGACAGGATGAAGAGAATAGTGACACATGGCCTTATAAAGGATAATTGGGAAAGTTTCTTACAAAGCACACTGGAGTGAACGGGAAGGTAAAGGTATGGAAACAGAGAGGAAGAAAGGATCAAGAAGGGGACAGGCAGAAAAAAAAAAAGGTGGGGGGAAGAATAGGAAGTGGAAAGGGTCAGGAAGGAAAAGACTGGTGGAGAAAGGAGGGGAGGAAGATGATGGAAGAAGAAGGAAAATGAAAATTCGATGGAAGAGAACAAAATACTGGAACTGGGAGGCAAAAATCCTTGGAAATCTGACGACTTAAGAGAAATGGAAAAAGTCTGGAAAAGAAAAAAGATATGAAGGAAACAAAAAGAGGACTTGAAGTCCAGGTACTCACCCTCTCATTTCCCTTAGAACCCTTCGAAATGTGTAGTGGAAGAGGACTCATGGTGAGTTTAAACACGCCCCATCAAATACTTATAAACTGACTGTAGTGTTCGCTTTCTACAGGTCCAATGTTCGAGAGGCAAGTTATATCCGTGAAACCTTTTGTCCTTGATTTAAAAATATTAGTCAACGATTAATTAAACATTAACACAGAAATGCATCGTATTAATGTTTCCAATTTCCTGTACACCAAAGCCAATACCGGAGCGTCGGAAGGCATTATGTAGCGATGGCGCCGACATTCCCACAAGCCTAAATATACAAAACCTTAGCATCTCCCACACACAAAAATAAGCCTTCATAAGCATCTAGCCTTGGACTGAGAGATTTACTGTACTCCAAACAACCAAAGTAGCTAACCTAAAGCGGAAGTCATTATTTGGTAACCAACCATTTAGTCATCGTCCTTTCTTAAAACGGCTTCACTTAAAACGGCATTACCTATTAACTTTATTTTCTTGAATAGGACATCATTCTCCAGCTGGTACGACTCCTGTTAGGTAATCCTCCTATCTTTCGGAACGGATATCTCTCGAAATTTTTAGCAGCAAAAAATGTAGCTCAGACATGGTGAAAAGTATATACAATGAAAAGAGTAATAAATAAAAACGATCAGATGTATCAGATTTCGAAGAATGTGTAGGGATGGAATCGTGACAACCACAACATACAACATAGTGCGGTAACTCCCTCCCCCCAAAAGTAAACAAGTATAAAACACACATTCCATAAAATGTTTGAAAATGGAAAACGTACAGGAATTAAGTGAAAGTGTGCTGGACTGGTTGGGATGACGAAATACTGAAGGTAAAAATGGTGTAAAACACTGAGAAAAAAAAGAAAAGAATAAAGAGTAAAAAAAAGACACAATGCAGGAACAAGACAATTGCAAGTATGGAACTCGACAAAAAATAATTATATGAAAATGTTACCTTATATGAATACACAGAGGGAAGAGAAAAAGGAGAACAGAGAGAATGGAAACCGAAGAGAACGCAGACTGAAACAGGATGGAGGAAAAAAATAAATAAAAGAAAAACTGAAAGAAAACATGGAAGAATGTACGAATAAAACATAAAACAAGGTAAGGATAAATGATAAAAGAAAAATAAAGAAAAAGAAAAGAATGAAGCAATAAAAAAAAATGGTGGAGAACAATATGCATCAAGAATACACAACTCACTCTCTCTCTCTCTCTCTCTCTCTCTCTCTCTCTCTCTCTCTCACACACACACACGCACACAAAACACTGATTGGCCAAATAACGTGGCAATTCGCGTGCATGTGTATATAACTGCAATCAAAATTTTTCGCCAATAAAACAATATTAATTTCTGCGAACGAGCGCCATATCCGAGTTTTCAGAGAGAGAGAGAGAGAGAGAGAGAGACAGACAGACAGACAGACGGACGGACAGGCAGATAGACAGTGACAGACAGACAGGGAAATGATGTACAAGAATGCATGCATATATGTGGCTGCTGTGATATTGGTTCTATGCAAGTTTTATAGGTGTGTGTGTGTGTGTGTGTGTGTGTGTGTGTGTGTGTGTGTGTGTGTGTGTGTGTGTGTGTGTGTGTGTGTGTGTGTGTGTGTGTGTGTGTGTGTGTGTGTGTGTGTGTGTGTGTGTGTGTGTGATTAATCACGTGAAAGCTCTGCAACCACACTGTGTACATGCATTTTTTTTCTTTTCAGTTTTTCATTGATTTCATGTTTTGCTGCAAGAGATAATTTTAGACCCGTTGCTGTCTGCAATGATGGTGCGTCTGTTAGTCTGGACTGCAACTTTTCCTTAATTCTCTCATTCGATTAAGTCTTTACTCGATATTACATTGGCTTAGGAGTGGCTCTTCTAATAAGTAGGGATATATATATTCTTTCTTACCCACCTTACTTTATAATAATGGTCCTTCCTTCGAGTTAATTTACTCTGAAGGGAGGTAGCAGGAGTGAAAATATAAAGCTTCATCACAACGAGTGTTAAAATAGCGTTGTGGGCAAGTTTCCAAATACTGACAGCAGAATACAGGTGAGCGCAAGATGTGGCTAGCTTGCATACCATGTTACAAAGCATCGTCAGCAAATAGTTACGGAGGAAAAATATAGTTCATCCCTGTATTTCATGATAAAGATAAAAACCATCATCATCATCATCATCATCATCATCATCATCCATATAACCCTTTCTCGTTAACTTTTGGCATGGGAGGGATGCAGAATGATATTTACTAGATATTACTTATTAAATATTGGGGGCTTGTCTGTCCCTGTGCTATCTCAGAGTCACTCAGTACTGTGATAAAATACTCTTTGCCGCCTCCTGATGACTTTCTTGCTTCAGAGAGATCATTTGTGGTGTTTAAGAAATCCCTGTTATAGGATACTGATTTCGTTCTTGCTATCGTCAGGCGTTTTTATCATGTCTGAGTTCTTGTAATGAAAGGGTAACCACTTCACTCTGATGGCGAATTTTAAGTTTCATTACTGCTCTCTAAAGACGGTTTATAATGACCACCAGTGACTTTGAACTGGAAGGGTTAAAATTAGACCTTATTAAACGCATCCCATAAAAAGATCCTACTTAACCTGAATCAAATCATCTGGATGTATCGAGAATTAATTTAACAGGCAATCGTGGTGAAGGAGTTATAATACGGTGTCAATTCTAATATGCTACCAACCGTGCCGCACTATCATTCCCAACTGCCAACAGCACATCCTACACCTGACATCATTTCAATATCCTCAACAAGACACCTCTGAAATCACTGCACCAACAAACCACTAAACTTAATTTTTACATTCTCTTTTCATAACGCTCTTGCACACACGCACATGCATATCGACAAATATACACACACACAAACATACTCACACACACACACACACACACACACACACACACACACACACACACACACACACACACACACACACACGGTCATCGCTATAAAACTTGCAAGGGACCAATATCACAGCGGGCACATGCATGAACTCTTATATATATATGCATTCCTACATAAATGTGTGTGCACTCTTACGCTATACTCTCTCTCTCTCTCTCTCTCTCTCTCTCTCTCAAATTATCTTCCTTTTGTTATCTATCTATATCACCGAATCAACACACTCCACATCCCACAACCTTTATCTTAATATCACCATTTGTCCCCACCTCCCACAGCAAACATGCCATTCCACCATACACTTTCCTACATGAACCCCCACACACACCCACACACAGACTACATTTTCCTTTCTATCTCAGCGAAGGATATGTTTTAGTTGGCTGTTTGTCTGGCTGTCTCTTTCTCACAGACTGTTGGCACCATTAAGAAACAACTTCTGGGAGGAACTGCACCAAATCTGGAATAACAGTTGAGGACCATCGGAACAAGTTATTAAAATCTGGGTGTAAAACTTCACAGGTCAGTCCTTGTGAGAGAGAGTACTGTTTTAACGGGGGTATGCACTCCTGACTGCCCTTGTTTATACTACATATTCGGTAAGCCAAATCCTAACTCATCTTCAACAGTTTTTGATCTACATTTGACCTGTCGATTTCTTCGCCTTTTTTTTTTTTTTTTATAACCATAACACACGTCAGCACCACACCCTTAAATCACCCATCTTATATCTTCACACGTCACATATCCCTTACACTCCTCTTCCTCACCACAGACCCATACTCCACTCATCCCTTATGCTATTCCTTACACTTCTCTTTAACACATCCCTTATATTCCATCTGTCATACCTTATCCCTTACAGGACTTCTTATTCTTACCCCATCTGTTACACCTCACCTCTTTCTTATCCTATCCTTTACATCCAAATCCTGTCCTACCCCTTACAGTCACCACATCCTTTACTCCATTCCTTATTCTTCAGTCATCCTTTACTCTATCCCTTATACAGACATCATACCTTACCCTATCCATTACACTTCACACAACTCTTATTCTCAATCCTATCTTTACCCGATCCAGTACTCTCATCGCATTCATATTTACACATCCTGGCCCTTACCAAATTCCTTCTACTCGGCGCATCCCTTATCCTATCCCGAAAACTCAGCCCACTCCTTGTCCCCCTTATCCTGTCCCTTACACTTCAGCTGTCTTATACCGTGTTATAAACAACACATCTCTCACCCTATCCCTTACGCTTCAAATGTCCTTCTTCATCTTGTCCTCTGCACTATCCCTACACTAATGTAAATCAAATAATCCCACACCCAAATTCTTGTAGAAAAGTCCCGTGGATCTGAAGAGCCAAATCCAAGACATCCTTCAACAATGTAAATGAACAACAAGACACTTTAAGAACTGCCCTACTACAAACACTAATCGAGAGAACAACCTTAAGGGGACATTTTATAAATTTTTGTAACTGGACCAAATATTCCAACCGTCTGATTGGATGTGAAAAATTAAGTGAACCACTAATTGACACGAATATAGCAACAAACTATAGACTGTTAAAAATTCGTAATTGAATTCGTGGAACCACCTACTGCACAACAAATTCCCTGGAATACTGGAAGTCTTATTACGTTAGATTTCATTATTTAATTACACAAATTATGAATAATGGTTCAGTATATATATAAAAACGCAATACCAGAAAACAGCTTATTATTACATACGGTATTGTGGTTTCCATAAACGCCATAACGCAACTGCAGTATGACCAAATCCTTAGCAGCTAATATATTAATGGGCACCATTAATGAGCCAATAACTACCGTACTATTTTTACTTATTACTCTTGGTAGACAGCAGTCATCACGTCATTTGTTTGTGAATGTTCACGACACGGACTAAAGACAATTTCAGCGCTGAGAAACACACCCATCTGGTGCGTGTCTCAGCGCTGAAATTATCTCAAATTTGTGTCGTGAACATTCACAAAAGAATGTCCCTGGACAGAAAATTAGATGTTCAGTAATTTACAATGTCAAACTCAGTAACTGAAAACGCTGAAATAAAGTAGTCCGTGTGGTATAAGCACAATGAAAACTATCGTGTGGCCCAAATGAACGCGTGATAGCAAGGAATTTTACTTGATTCCTGTGTAGGAAAATTTTAATGTCTTCAGTACTCATTATCGCTCGAAGAAATCCCATTGTCTTTACAAGAACAATGCATACCAACACTGCCTTTAATACGGATACGAAAGTTATTAGAAAGAATGACATGCAGATCAGATCTACATGTATTATCCAACAAAAATACCCGGACATCTGCCCTTGGTATCTCATATTTGGAGCAAACTATCAAAACTACTGCTGACTACTTCAAAAGAGCACCCTATCTAAATGACTGTTGAGTGTCTACATCTTATCTCTGCTACACCAACATACAAGTAAATTAATTTACCATTCATCAACTGAGCATAAATAGCTCGATTCTTGACACCCATATATACATTGTATCATTCACAGACTGAGGAAATAAGGTAGACATTCTCCAGTGACAACGTAAAATTCAGGCAACCCTTTCATGGAACTCAGGTTTGCATCTCTTGCACACAACCCATCCCTTCCTTATTCTTTGCATTCCGACTATCCCTCACCCAATCCCGTACACTCAATAATCAATTTATCTCCCACCCTATCCCTGACACTGAACCCACCTCTACCTTACCTCTTAACACATTCCTTATCCTATCCTTCATACTCCATCTTTTCATCTAAAGTCCCTTACACATTTCCCTCATTCTCCTTCCATCTTCTCACAACCAAACCCCACATCCCAACCCACAAATCTCATTCTCTTCACTACCTGTTTACTTATTTCACCTTCATAACGATCACACACCCTAACTCTCCCATCAACCTAATTCCTGTGACACTACGTCTTCACCCAAACACTGCTTTCCTTTTTCATTTGTCACAGGACATCCTTGTACCGGCATTCTCCCTCTTTATTCTCATTTTTTTTATCCAAACCATATTTTCTTTTTCCCTAACAATACCAGACTATTCGACTACCCTCTATACCTCTGCACCCCTCTACCATTCCATCACATCTCACCTTCACATCCTGCACCTCACCCGTCTCACATCTCCAACTCTCATATGCTACCCATACAATGCAACCTATCTTCGTATCTTTAACTTTGCATACCACCTTCATTCATATCTTACTCTTCACCCCTCTCCTACCCACCATAATTCTACTACTAATACCCACCTCCGTTCTTGCACTCTCACCTCACATTCCTCGCTTCTGTCACACTTCACCTTTACTACTCAAACTTTATCCTTCTAAACCCTCACCTCCCACTTCACTCTTCCATCGCTCCATAATCCACTCTTTTATCACAACACATTGCACTCCACTCTTCTTTCACACCCAGCGCCTACACTTACACCTACATCCACACTCTTTCTTCCACTATACTTCAACCTCACACTCGTCTCTTCCATTACACGCTGACCTCATACTCCATACTTTACCTTCCCAGACAACACCTCGTCCCTTCTACACCCCATGCTGCCAACACCTCGCCCTTTCTACACCCCATACTGCCAACACTCCTACAATGGCCCTGGATTCCTGCCACACACCGCTCCGCCACCAATTACCATCAAACAGCACCAGTAGGGGAGATGGGAGAGGACAGGGGGGCCAGCAGGGTCGAGAAGGATATTGCCAAACACGGGACGACCGACCTAGTGGATAGATGAACTGTGGAGGTGGTGATGAACTCGCTGGTGTGTCTGCAATGACTTGGGTCTTGTATTGTGATCAGGGTGGGGAGGGAGAGGAGAAGGGAGGGGGAGAAGGGAGAAGGGAGGCGAGGAGGGAGAAGGGAGGGGGAGGACGGAGAAGGGAGGGGTGGAGGAAGAAGGGTATAGGAAAGTGTAAAGGGTATAGGAGAGGAAGAAGGAGTACGAGAAGGGGGAGGGGATACGGTATAAGTGGTAAAGATAAAAACACTAATATGTTACAAAGGAGGGGGAGGGGCTGAGTTACGGGGGAGAGGTAGGGGTTGTGGTATGCTGGGTGAAGGGGTAAGGGTTGTTGTATGTTGCAGAGAAGAGGAAGGGGTTGTATTAAGCTGAAGTAAAGGAGCAGAAGTTGTGGTATGCTAGGGTGAGGAGAGGGGAGTGTGGCGTGAAAATAAATGGAGGGGTTGTGTTGTAGTATGTCTAAGAATGGAAGGAGTTGTGGTATATTTCGGAAGAAAGAAGAGGGGAAAATGGGATTTGTGAGGTGGTCTGCACAGTGAAAAAAAAAACAGAAATATTACTGACGATGACCTACCGTACCCGCATGAATGAAAGATTCTGAAGATACATGAACAGAATGACAGCTGGTACAAATGAGACAGAGAGCAACAGGAAATGAAACTTAAATGAGACGCGAGACAGATGGTCGTATTCGTAGTCGTTCAGGATCAAGTTCGGAAGTCCATGAAAACAATCAGAGCGAGAAGGGAAGACTGGTCGAGGAGGGATGAAACTGGTCGAGGAAGGATGAGTCTGATCAAGGAGATATGAAGCTGGTGAGGGGAGGGGAGGCTGGTAAGGAGGGATGACACTGGCGAAAAGGGATGAGGCTGGTGAAGAAAGGCGACACTGGTGAGGAGAGGTGAGACTGGTGTAGGAGTAAGATTCGTGAATGGGTGAGATGGTGAGGATGGATGAGATACCTGAGGGGTGAGATTGCAGAGGAACGACGAATTTCGTGAGAAGGAACGAATTCTTCAAAGTGGTATTCTTAGTCCCTTCACATCAGGTTTACACGCGGGGATACTAACATACGGTATGGGGTGTGACTGATCAGCGGAGTGACTTCCAGAAATTTTACAGCACATACCTGGGCTACTTTGTTAGCCTGCATGTTCCTGGTCTCATGCACAGGCTTATACCAGTTTTCATGTGCATCACTTGTTGGTGGGAGTACTACTTATTGAAGTTCATCATCGACAGCATGCAAGTGCTTGTATGTACTGTTCTGTGATCTATATTTTAACTTAATATCTACCTGCTGAAGTGATCGTCATTTTCATTCACAGGAAAGGTTAGCTTCCCGATAAGCATTCATATAGGTTTCAGTAATATAAAGGACTTCCATATCGTGTTCACGGGTTGACACTCCTTTGAAATACAGTCATACTAACACTATTAAGGCCACTCGTGCTAGGATACAACAAGGAATATGGACAAGAGTCGCAAAAGCGTAATATAGGCTACATATTTCTAAAAAAGGACAGTTGTTGTGGGAAATACAGCGAAGTACAAAAAAAAAGTATACAACTCCTCTCTCTCTCTCTCTCTCTCTCTCTCTCTCATAAACACCCACCTTCCGATTTTCCCTTCCAAGAACACTTCAATAAGCTGCCTGAATGTTTATGTATATCGGTCTTAGTCTTCATAAAAATAGCAAATGTTTGTACACCAAACACAAGTGTGTGTGTGTGTGTGTGTGTGTGTGTGTGTGTGTGTGTGTGTGTGTGTGTGTGTGTGTGTGTGTGTGTGTGTGTGTGTGTGTGTGTGTGTGTGTGTGTGTGTGTGTGTGTGTGTGTGTGTGTGTGTGTGTGTGTGTGTGTGTGTGTGTGTGTGTGTGCGTGCGAGCGTGCGTGCGTGCGTGCGTGCGTGCGTGCGTGCGTGCGTGTGTGTGTGTGTGTGTGTGTGTGTGTGTGCGTGCGTGCGTGCGTGCGTGCGTGCGTGCGTGCGTGCGTGCGTGCGTGTGTGTGTGTGTGTGTGTGTGTGTGTGTGTGTGTGTGTGTACGCGCGCGCGCGCAGATATGCATTACGGAAGCCGGTATGCCTGCATGAAAGCTTATATGCATGGATGCAAGTATTATGAAACTCATTAGCAAGCGGAATTTGAGTATGTTCACAAGATCTGCAGTCTGATATTTGTGCACGTGGCGACAAGGCGATTCTTCATAAGAAAATGTGTCAGTAATGATGTCCACTTATATAGGCTTAATGCATAATGGAATTCTCGCTGTGTAGGCAAACATAAACCTACAACAACCAGTTCATGGATGGATAGATAACATACGTCGTTTAAGAAGCAGATACTGGTCGTTCACATCTATAATAAACACAAAAGTCGGGTTCATCGATGCAAACCAGCACGACGGTAAGAAGACACTATTGACTAACATCGCAAAACCAATCAACGGCTGGAGGAAGGAACAGTCTGGGGATTTGAATATACCTTACACAGAACTTAGCTGGCGATTAACCAGGCCCATCGACGTGATAAAAACGTAACAACAACTCCGCCCCCTAACACAAACACCGCTATACAGTACAATCACGCCAGCCCTGAAAGATATTGCCTGACTGGTAATATATTTCAGTGAAGATGATATAATATTAGCGCCCAAATGGTGACATATGAAGATGATTGTGTCGCCAACTGTTGCACGGAGGAGCACTCCTAGGCCTCAAGCAGTGTACTGTTAGTCGAGTTCAAAAGTGGCAACATATAACAAATGTGTCCCCGCGTGCACACAGACACAAACAAAAAACAATCACACACACACACACACACACACACACACACACACACACACACACACACACACACACAGGGTAAACCAGGTCCAGTGTGCAGCGTATGTAAACAAGTGGCTTTTGTTATAAGTCAACAAACCCGGCAGTGTGAAAGGGTGAGGGGAAAAGGAGGAAGAGGGAAACGAGGGGATGATGAAGGGTGCTCTTGCCTGACAAACTGGGTCACCGCCACTCTTAAAGCCTGAAGTGGGAGAGGCAAGAAGGGTGGGAGTCCCGTGATTGCAGTCTTATCTTGAACTATCTGACATAAAGTTTAATTCCATGTTGTATTGCATGTTTGTAAAGTGAGTTTCTACACACGCACTTGTCTATGTCTATGGCTGTTTATGTTCATGTCTATTAAATCCAGTACAAGC
The DNA here is from genome assembly GCF_032717465.1 of Coenobita brevimanus. NCBI lineage: Eukaryota > Metazoa > Arthropoda > Malacostraca > Decapoda > Coenobitidae > Coenobita > Coenobita brevimanus. Next base: position 25,551,528 of record NC_137047.1, on the reverse strand, counting down.
TTATGGTACCCTAGCTCACCTCCCCTACTTTCTACATATCTAAGTCCATGTTCTCTCTCTCTCTCTCTCTCTCTCTCTCTCTCTCTCTCTCCCTCTCTCTTCCCCCATAACAACGTTTGAAGAGTTGCCGTCAATAAAACTAAAAAAAAAGTGTCCCTTTCATTCTCTACCTTCTTCTTTTCCATGTAGGCCTACCACAGACGGTCAAGTGGTATTTCAGGTGCAAGACAAGGATACACGGATACACGATTTATGTACGGTATCTTAACTTACCCCTGCAGGTCCGATGGTCTCTCCTAGCCTGAGTAAAAGCGTATGGAGGTTGCAAGGATTGAAAATATGTGTATGTTTTGTATACTATCGATCGTAGACCATTTACTTTCCAGCTACGCCCTTTAACATTTTTCCTGGATTATTATTATTACTGCTACTATTATTATTATTATTATTATTATTATTATTATTATTATTATTACTGTTGTTATTGTTATTGCTGTTGTTATTCCCTGAGGTACTGGAACCGCTACCGCATCACTTTTTGTTACTGATACCTTGCTTAATTCTTACTATTTCCAGACAATTTTATTCATCCTACAAGAGATCTCATTTTGTGAACTGGTTGATGAAGGCCACAGCTGACCTTTTCACTTTGAAGTCTCTACCAAGTGGAGTAAATTCATCTGGTGGAAAGAAACAAATTAAATAAAAGCATCAATGACGTCATCACTGTGAGAGGGTTAAAAAGAACAATTCCTCTTTTGTGGTGGAACTGCAAGGGCGATTAATTACCTAGTCCTCTAGCTTTACACCATATTCACAAAGGAGTTTAGTCAATTTCTACGATGAACAAGTCTCCACAGCAAGAATGATTTTGACGAAAGATATTTTCCACTTTCATATACACTCTACTCTGACTGTTAAGTGATCGGAAATCAACGTGTGAAGATATAAATATAAGCAAGCAATCTTGTATGTAACTTGGACTAAACAGGTTTTATAAATAAGGTTCCTGAATTAACCAGTTATCCTGAATTGACCTGTCACCACATCACTTTTCATCTCATTAACTCTCCTTCTCTTACTGGCATCCTTCAACCTCTGTCTCTTCGCCGCACTGTTACATCCTTATCTCTTTTCTATCGCTACTTCAGTGGTCACTACTCCTCTGAACTGTCTGCTTGCATCCCTCCACCGCCACGGCAGGTGCGTAGCGCCCGTCTAGCAACAAACTCTCACCCCTTTTCTATCCAACTCTCTAATGCAGGAGTTAACCGTTACTCCCAGTCCTCAATGTATGCAACAGGTCAACTCTTGAACTGTTTCCCTCTGTCTGTATTTCCTACTGCCTATGACCTCCAGTCTTTCAAACGAAGGGTGTTCAGGCATCACGAAATAAGCAGACCTTGAACCCGGCTCTCTGTTATCTTGTTTTCGTTTTTTCTTGGAAGGAACAATTTGCAGGCTCTTGGCCTTTGATTCTTTTTTCCTTGCATTGAAAAAAAAAAAATTCCTTTTCCACAATAATGAGAGGGACACTTCATTCTCTCAGCATACTTGCAACGCCATTCATGACGCGACAAACAGTTCACTGGAAACACTGCAAAACATTACATCTACGTCTACCCTCAGCCGGCGCTGCTGACCCTTCAACGAGATGACTTATTAACAACACATTTTATTTTTGGAACATTCGAAGACTCTATTCAGATTTAGTGAAGGTTAGGCTATATGTAACTCCTCCAGTTCGAAGTGTCCTCTATGCCGAATAAAATGTAAGGAGATAACAAGAATTAAACCAAAATTTTTTAACAGAAGAGTTGCTGATTATCAGGTCAAGGTCGACGTGACAGATCAGAACTGAGATTAAAGAAAAATCCTGTCCGATTACACACTGCATTATTATAGCCAACTAATGATTTTATCCACTGCAGTAGATTTCCTTAGCTAAAGGGTCACACATGACTGACATCTTCACTACAACAGGCCAACAGAATACAACTGATTGATTATTTTTTCTACAACAGTATCTAACAGGCCAACTTTTTACCTGTGGAACAAGATACACTATTAGGTTCTGCACTTTCCTGTCCTTGTACTTCCTGCTACCTCTGAAAAAGCTTAGTTACGCTGCGACAACAAACAATTTTTTAAATAATTAATTTGTGTTCGTACTACCAAGTATGACGACAGGGAGAGAGAGAGAGAGAGAGAGAGAGAGAGAGAGAAACAGAAGGCCAGACTTAAAAGAAAGGAAGACTGAAAGGAGGAGGTCAAGCGTTGGTAATAAGCAGAATAATTGACGGTGATGCCTAGGGAGGTCAGCAGGACAATAAGGCTCGAGAGGATAATGACGACAGCATGATCATCTCTCTCTGAAGCAGGTGAAAGACTCCCTAAAACTCCTTAATGTTTTGCATATAGGTTAATATCATGCTGTTTCATCAAAGAAAAGACGATATATAATTACTGTGCTCTTACTACCACTCTGACATCAAGAAGTGACAAACGGCTCAAAACTTAAGAGAGGAAGGATGAAAAGAGGATGATACAGAAGAAAACGATGACTAGGACGCAAGAACAATAAGGTTCCACGATATATGACATCAACATAGTGATTAAACAAGGCATCTCAGGTGTTAACTCCCACTATTGTACAACATAACACTACACATAAAAAAATAAAAGACTAAACAGCATGTAATATAATACATCACCATAACAATACTACATTAAAACATTACAACACTATAACCGTACAGCACATTACAACAACAACACATAGAGGCAAACACAAACACACACTGGATGCTAAAACAGGCAAACCACGTGCCGCCCAACAGACACAGAGCATATGAGCGAGGTGGCCTTGTGCTCTGTCCCCACCCTTCCAGCCTGTCACAGTGACGTAAACACAGCCGCACTGCACACGTGGATCTTGTGAGAAGGGACAGGTGTGCTCAAGACAGCCTTAATTGGGTACAAGTAAGCTAAGCCAAACATCCGCCTTAGCCGTGCAGGATGTTTGCGGGGGAAACTCTGGACACTGATATCACAAGGCTACATCAAACTCCACTATACCTAATATACCGGAACACCATGACCTCATTTCTCCCATACAGCCTATCACACCAATGCCGGTACAAACAACTTCATACAACACATTTGTAAAAACTGCAGACTTCTTCCTAGTCTTTCATCCCTTAATGCTCACGTGTCAAAATATCACATTATATAAAATGGCTACAAAGAACTTCTGGGTCCGTGGGTTAGTAAATCACAAGCTGCTTTATGAACAATATTGAGGAAACTAAATTCGCATATAATGCATATAAAGCATTGATGGAAAGTTAAGGCACATTTTATTGTCAAACGGCATTCAAGACAGTTCCAGCCCTCCTCTGGTATGTAAATATCTTCTGTACAAATCTAGACAGCACTGCCTGTAATTATGAGCTTTTCATATCTCTGACGTCTAAAATGATGACGATGTTACTCTATCTTTTTCTCTGGTGTCTAAGGTGGTGACAATATTACTCTATCTTTTTCCACCCAAAGACGTAACGTAATATTCTGTTATACATGTATGAAAGTTGAAAGTGTTTTTAATGACGCAAAGACAGACAAAGAACAGTACCTATATTACAACAGACGTGCTTAAATAAAATATAACAAGCACGGCCATCTACGGCGTAGCCTCTCGTCGGTTCAACTATCATCTGGTATATCCATCAAAACAGTCGAAATTTTTTTCCCCTATATAACATATTTAATGATACAGTACAGTACACTAGTCCCTTGATAACTTCTGGCTCTTACAAGTCCATTCAGGCCTATCGCATCCATTCCAGCCTAACCAGGTCCCTTGAGGGTCCCTTCAAATCACTTCCGATGCTGTTACGCCTACGTCCATACTTGTAAATTCAGTCATGTTTCGACCCAGGAGGGGAATTTCGACCCATTTATCAATTCAGATTCAAGCAGACTGATTTCGGACCATTAATGTCACTTCAGACCCAAGTAGATCAGTCTAGTTCATTTAGGCTACTCATGACCTATTTATATTCAAAGCATCCCATCCAGTCAAGTCAGATCAGTCCATTCAGGAGCAACTGCTACTTTAGGTTCTTCACACTCATATCAACCCAGCCAGGTCGATTTAGGTCAGTTCAGGAACACGTTGGGCCAGTTGGGTCCAATCTGGTTCATCACTATCAGAGCACGTTTCATCACACCTTCTTCATCCATCTCAGCTCAGTCAGTTAGACGTAGAACTAATTAGGGTCCTCACATTGATTTTGGAACAGCTGGGTCAGCCACGAGCCAAGCACTTCCGATTAGATCTATTCATACCCAATTACATTATTTAAGGCATCCCATCCAGACCCGCCATGTCTTATCCCAGGCATACGAGTATTTAAGCCAGTTCAAGCCCACTTGGGACCACTCAGGCAACTGAAATCGATCCACATCAATTCAGGTCTGCTTATATTCATTCTTGTCACTGCACTTCAATTGTGGCCAAGATCAGACCCAAGAGGGCCAACTGAGATTTGCTCAGTTAACTTACGACGCATTTAGTACCTTGCAAGTCAGGATTCAGGTCCATCACATCGATTCGCATCTATATAATGTGTGTGTGTTGGGGTGGGGGGGGGGAACTGCTGCTTCGGTGAAGGGGGACGAAGAAATAGGGTGGGAAGGGCAGAAACGAAGAGACCATAGTCGGGGCGCACGACTCTGAGGTTGTCATTATCGTACCCTGGCAACCTACCATTCAAAAGTGAGTCCGATTAATCATATACACGAATTATATTATTATGCACTAATATATTATACATGAATATTATTATACAAGAACATATTATACACGAAGAACATGCGTCTCACATACACGAAATCAGACGCACTTTTGAATGGTAGGTTGCCAGAGAACGATAATAGCAACCTCAGAGTCGCGCGCGTGACTACAGGATGGGATAAGACAACGAAATATGACAGGTGGTGCGACAAGGCTTTGATGCACTGCCCATACCTAGTCATCAGCTGGCCTGGCTAAATACTGGACGCAAAAGACGGGGAACTCCAGAAACCAGGCCATAAGTAAGCTAATCCTTATCTACGTGACTTGTTAAGACTACTTAGCATGAGCCTGAGAGAAGCGACCTCTAAAATAACAACAAGAGGAACCCCGCAAACCACCTGGTAACCTTCCCCAGCCACCGCAGAGAACACCGTAAGTATAATATCCCCACAAAGTCCTCTTGATGCAGGAAACAAGCGTGCTTAACTTCTATCAAAATGCAAGGCAACGAGAAATACATTACAAAAGCACCTCTAGAAAACAAGACAAAATACCACACACGGCTGCACCCTATTGTTTAAAAGAAAAAAAAAAACAGGAAAATGAAAACACTAACCTTCCGACTTCCTCAGTTCTGCGAAGAAGTTCAAAATTCTAGTCTACAAAACGACGACTGAAAAGCCACATTCAACCGGAAATCACCCCCACCCACACACAAACACACTACACTCAACACCTTCACTACACACACGCACACCATACCACCACTACACACACACACACACACACACACACACACACACACACACACACACACACACACACACACACACACAACACTCACAAAACACACACACACACACACACACACACACACACACACACACACACACCACACAACACTCACAAAACACACACACACATCACACCACACCACTACATACACAGCACCCACAACGCTACATACACACACGGTACACACAAACACCCCCACATACCCACACAAACGAAACAGCATAATCTTCCTTACATGCAGCTGGCAACAAACAGCCTCTTTCGCCACACACACAATGGGTCGAGCCAGTTTATTGAATCTAATCGGATCGCACAAACAAAAACTTCCACCCTCGGTCAACCTCCTTGTTCCCGGGGTGCATTTCTCGCTCGGCCGACCACAACCATGGGAGATAAAAGGGTACGGGGAAGTATTCTGAGCTATCGGGGGAGAAAAGAGGAAAGGAGAAGAGGGAAGGGGAAAGGAGCAGAGGAAGAGGGAAGGGGAAAGGAGCAGAGGAAGAGGGAAGGGGAAAGGAGCAGAGGAAGAGGGAAGAGAAAGGAAAGGAAAGGAGAGAGAAGAGACAGCCGCAACAGGACGAATAAAGAGTGAGGAAATATTCACAACAACTAAATATCTATACTCTATTCCTATATATACCTGTTCTCAGTATATCTTTATATATGCATTTTTGTTATGAATATATACAGAGAGAGAGAGGGGGGGGGAGGGAGGGAATCTAACGGAGAAAGACCGCATTTTTTTGACGATAATGGAAACCTGCAATGGGCTTCCAAAAATTTACCTCCTTCCCCGCTATAGTTAGTTTGTTTTAATGTGAAGCATCTGGACCACTCTCACAACTTTAATACTAAGTCGGCAATACGTTAACTGCAATGAACTTTCACTATGAAGCAGGAATAGTTTGGCTAACAGTAAAAAGAACTCGCCAATCTGTCTGCACTTAGTCATCAACCGAGCTGAAGGGGGCTGGAGGTCTTTGTCAGTTTGGAGTAAACGCGCAACAGAAGTGGCTCCTGAACTTAATCAATCATGTCTGAAGCAGTAAAAAAACAGAAAAAAAAAAAAAAGACACTGAAGGAATACTGACCTCTTAATTTAGTGTGCCTTCTATGCTGAATAAAATCGTCTAGTAACAGAAAGAATAATATAGGTAAGACAACATCGTACTAAGGGAGTTGATACATTTTCAGCCCATTCTCTTCACAGATCTCCTCTCGGCAAAAAAAAAAAAAAAAATGTGGCAAAAATAAAACATGTACCATTAAAAGAAAGTTGCTACGGATCCAGAGTTTCTAAATACCGGTACATCACAGTCAACACCTTCATATTACTACCAGTTACTTTGAACACCTTCCGCGTCTGCCTCAGATAAATATAGTCTCTGCCTCTGCTGAATTCTGTCTCAGTCACAGCTGAATAAAATGCTCTTGCTGGGGCAGATCCAGGAATATTTTAGATGTTGTCCTTATCACTTTCCAGAGTAACGCGCGTTCGCCACTCCCTTGAATCGAGGACGAGAAATTGAACATTGACGTGAATCCTTTAATTTGTCGACCAAGGACAGGTTTTATTATACGTGCTTGCGAAATAAACAATATCCAGGAAAAGATGCAGTCTATGTACTTATGCAAAGTATCCTAATCTCAGTGTGATGAATAGATCTTTGCTTGTTCGACAAACAAAGCACAGTTACATGTCTACTTGTGTGATAAATGGTGTCAACTCCAGTCTTTATGCTCTGGAAGTGCGGCACCATAATTTACCTGGGTGGTGGTTTCATTGAAGAAACAAAGTCATTAATGATGCAAAGTGGAAATAATTGCAGCTCCTGCCCTTGAATCAACACATGAAGAGGCAAACGTTCGTATTATTTTGCATGTCCTGTATAGTGATCGGGTTTTTATACATATATATGTTATTCCCCTCTGTCTATATAATGCATCCACCATGTTGAAAGATCGTCCTGATTTTCGGGTCAAGACAGCAACAGACAATTACCGTCTCATACATGACATTGCCAAAGCACTGTAACCACACAGATGCCTCTCACTTCCCACTGCTCACAGTTTAAGTGGTAGGGATACCACCAGCAGTCCCTTTTTTTTACCAGCAAAAAAGGATGGTTGGCTGCAATTAAAAAAAAATTCGCCTGGATGTTTTGGAAGACTTTGGCAGTGACAACAATGCTATCATAACTGAAAATATTATCAGTCAGGCAAAGAAGTTACTTGTCACACAGTATACGCGAAGATTGACTACGATGTCTGATATTTCTTTGAGTGAGATGCGCACTCAAAAAATTTTTACCAACAAGACCACACTTCTCAAGCTCCTTCCACCTACTGAGGATGCTTTTATGCAGCATCTGAAATATTCTGCCTTGGCAAAAATCATTGGCAAGACAGCACATACTGCAAGGCCTTGCATTCCTTCGCTGGATGAATATGGATCGAGAATAATGCAAGCAGAACTTGTCCCAGTTCCAGTGACTGCAGAACTGTAGCCACCAGAGATGTGTACATCCCTTTCTTGTGGTTGCAGAAAAGGTTAAGAAACTATTCATGTGCCAAATAGAATGTTCCATGTTACCTTGTCTGTAGATGCCGTGGATCTCAAGACAGTACTCCCAAGAAATTGAGGACAGCCCTGACTCTGATTATATTTTCTGTGAATACTGTACTTCCTTATTCTTAATTTGAACAAGATTACCTCTGCCTTGGACCGAATCTCAGTATTAGTTATTTTAGCAGTTATAAAGGTTGTGTTATATCTCATCACAAAAAATTGTGTTATGGTGTAAGGATGAAATGTTTAATTACGGTAATGGAATATTATAAAGGATGATATAAGAACTTATATTCATGACATTTTCCATTATTGACATTTCTCTGATGTGTGCTATTTATTTACCAAGAAACTGTATTTTTGCTAAATTTCTCAGTCATTATAAGTATGTAAACTTTCTAAAGAGAAGAAAATGTGTTGTTCATGGTAATAAATTAACAAATTTAACAATATTTTGTAATTTTGAACATTAATAATCTTTCTTTTTAATATTCTGAAAACAAATAATAAGACATAAATGTCCTTAAAGCATGAATAAATATAACTGCATACAATTTATTTGTCAAGTTATCATCATATAGTAATACAGATAGAACTGGCATCCATTTTGGAAGCCATCTCGAATTCCCAGCTTACAGTAGTTGGTTTCTAAGGGTGTGCACCCGGATAGTGTTCTGATGGTCCAAGGATTAAAATGGTAGGCTACAACCTTTTATAACTACCCATGTCTAGTTGATCAGAAAAAATGGCTTTTGTCCCCTGGGTACCGTATTATAAAATTTCCTCTTCGTTGTTTGCTTGTCTTTCTGCCTACCTGTGTTTCCATCCCTTCACCGTTCAGTTTTATCCCTGCTTTGCCGTCTTTAAATCTATTTTTTTTTTTTTTTCTTTTTTCTCTCTATCCATCCCTCTCTCACTTCCTCCTTTCTACACAATCCATTCCCATTCCATTTCCCTGCCCCTTGTCAATCCAGTACCTATCCCACTCCCCCATATTTCTTGCCTCCCTCCCTCCCTCCACCTTTCCTTCCTGGCAACTCCCTCCCTCCTTCCCTCCCTTCACCTTTCTTTCCTAGCAACTCCTTCACTCCTTCCCTCCCTCCTTTCTTGATACCGACTCTCTCTCCCTCCCATTTACTAAAGATCCCTAAACCCAACCCGATTCTCTCCTCACCTTGCTCTTACTCTTATCTCACCCTGCTCTTGCTCTTACCTCACCTGGCTCTTACTCTTATCTCACCATGATGTTGCTTTTATCTCACGCTGCTCTTGCTCTTATCTTACCCTGCTCTTACTCTTATCTCGCCCTGCTCGTGCTTTTATCTCACCCAGCTCTTACTCTTATCTCACCTTGCTCTTACTCTTATCTCACCCTGCTCTTGCTCTCTTTTCGCCCTGCTCTTGCTCTCTTTTCGCCCTGCTCTTGCTCTCTTCTCACTCGGCTCTTATCTCACCCTGCTCCTGCTCTTATCTCACCCTGTTCTTACTCTATCTCCGCCTGTTTTTACTCTTATCTCACCCTGCTCCTGATCTTACCTCACCCTCCTCTTACTCTTATCTCACCCTGCTATTACTTTTATCTCCGCCTGCTCTTACTCTTATCTCACCCTGCTCTTACTCTTACCTCACCCTGCTCATGCTCTCTTTCTCTCACCCTGATCTTTCTCTCTTGCACCCTCATCTTGATCTCTTTCTCTCATCCTGATCTTGATCTCCTTCTCTTACCCTGACCTTGAGCTCTTTCTCTCACCCTGATCTTACTTCGGCATTCGCCCTTAGCCTCTTCCTTTACTACCAGCTCAATCTTCCCTCCCGCCATCCCCGTTTTCTTGCACTAATAACTCCCATCTCTTCCCTCTTTCCTTCCCGTGTTGCTTCTCTCCCTCTGTGTCCTTTTCCTGACTCTCTCTTTCCTCCTCCTCAGTAAGCCAGGGTGCCGGAAACGCTGTGTTGCAAAAAAAGTTGTTTCGCTTTGAATAGACAAGATTGACTGGGCTCTTTCGGAGGGTCTTGGAAGATCACCACTCCATTTCTTTCTTTTTCCCACTCACAACCTCTTCTTCCTCCTCCTCTTCTTCATCCCCCCCCCTCTCTCTCTCTCTCATTTTGTCTTTTGTCCACTCAAACTATGCTTTTGCAGTAGGTTAAGTAATTATAATTTGTAACCACTGAAGCGGTACTATGTTGACGAAGCTTACCATACATAATCTTACGCCGAACAGCTGGTACAGCTTATGATTACAAAACAGACCACAGGGCACGGATATGACTGAGGGCGTAACGTAGGCTGAGTAACATCATGAAATAGCCTTTTCTTTCTTAGAGAAATATAAATGTATATAAACGTAATTTTCCTCTTTAAACTTAGCCTGTGGATCACAAAGCTGCAGATTGTTTCTAGACTATGAAATAAAGAGCACTTTCAAAAAGATAAGTAAATTAAAAGCGTTTACAGGCGATGACGCAGTGATGTGATTATATGCTGCAAGGTGAGTTGTATGTTAGGCTTAGTTTTTTTTTTTTTTAGACTACGAATTGAGTCTTGTAGAATTACCCAATGTTATATCGATTTTTTAGGTTACAGGTGACATGAGCTGTGTATGTTCAGTAATCATTTAATTATTGGTACATTCCCAATGTCCAACAGCTGTACTGCATGTAAGTGAAGAAAAACATGAAAATTTTATGGACAGCTGTACTCATGATCCTCTACATCAGACTTAAGTTACTGTACTACAATTACATTTCAAGTACTGTACCGTGCTCTTGCAGCCGATTTCAAGTATCATACATGAAGTTTCTGCTTCTGGACAATCAAGATCAGCTGTAACCCACTTCACTCCAGGACGAGCTATGTCTCCTTCCAAGGTAACTATCCCATTACGTCAATTTCACCTCACCTTCCTTTCCCATATCAGTCTCTCCTCCCCTTCCTTTCCCATATCAGTCTCTCCTCCCCTTCCTTTCCCATACCAGTCTCTCCTCCCCTTCCTTTCCCATATCAGTTTCTCCATCCCATTCTTTCCCATATTTTTCTATCCCTTGCTCTCTTTTCGCACTTATTACTCCCTCCTCTTAACTTTCCTTCCTCTCTCCCAGCGAGTCTGTTGTAAATTGGTCTAGTATCCGTTACCGTCTTCACGGCTCACTTCCGTTCTTCTTTCACGCCTCATTTTTTTGTACCTTCCTCAATCCCTCATAACCTCACCACAACCGTTTGTTCACTTCTCTCATGCCAGTGGTTCTCCTGCCTTTTACTCAACCTCTCTCCTCTCCCTCACCTCACTTCTATAAATCTTCTCGGTGATTGTTGTTGTTGTGGCGGCGGTGGTCAGAGTCGAATACAGTACCAAACTAGTTCTGCACGGAATACAGATTAACTTGATACACGAAATACTTGTTCTCTCCATGAACTTTGCTCCAGATTTACACAGTTCACCGGGTTACTTGTCCTTTTAGTGAGTTTTCCATGAAACGGCAACAAAATTCTAACATATCTCTTCATTTTTAGAATAATTTGTTTCACTTTACTGGGTGCTGAGCTATTTAAGCTTATATTAGTGACGGGAAATTTATTTAGTTTATCCAGACTTTAGGTAGCTACCTTGTTCATTTGATAATATACAGTACCGTCAATTAACGATGATGTACCCACCACAAATGCCATACTTGGTAGTCCATGCATGTCCAACTAGTCCACATGTTATTCACTGTAGTAACCAATTTCATAAATTAGCCATGCTAAAAACCATTTTCATTAGAATACTCCCCGATATCCCTGCTTGTCGTAAAAGGCGACTAAAAGGGTTGGCGGAGGGTTAGTGCCCCTCCCCGGAAAACAACTAACTAAAAAAACAAACAATAAGCCTCGGACAAGGACAGACCAAACGATGACGACCAAGGACGGACAAAGGACTTGATAATGGCTACGTGGAATGTAAGGGGAGCGAATGATGAGGTGAAAGAGAGAGAGAGATTGTCCAGGTGCTTGAGGGTGCGAAAGTGGATGTATGTGGAATAACTGAAACAAAATGGAGAGGAGAAAGTGTGAGAGAATGGGAGTATGGATGGGGTATATGTGCAGGAGTAGGTGAGAATGAGAGGGCAAAGGAAGGAGTATGTATAGTTGTGAGTAAAAGATGGAAGAGGGGCATAAGACAGTATGGATCAGTTGGGTCAAGGATTGTGTGGGTAAAGTTGAAAGTTGGAATACAAATGTGGGCGATTGTTTGTGTGTATGCACCAACGCAAGATCATGCTAGAAGAGTGAGTGAAGAGTTCTGGACAAATGCAGAAGTGTGCATGGAAAAGTCTGGAAGGAATGAGAGTGTTTTTGACTGGTGATATGAATGGTAAAGTTGGGAATGTGAAGGTGGATGGAATAGTTGGTGAGTGGGGTGTGCCTGCTGAGATAGATGAGAATGGGAGGGCGTTAGTGGACATTTGTGCTGGGAGGGGGTTGGTGATAGCCAATACCCTCTTCAGGCATTAAATGATCCACAGGTATACATGGCGAGTGATGAGAAGGGTGGGTGGTGAACTGAATGAAAGGAAGGCAATGATTGATTATGTGTGTGTGGATGAAAGGATGCGAAGATGTGTAAAGGATGCAAGAGTGTACAGAGGTTGGGCGAGTAGACTTTCTGACCACTACTTGGTGGTGGCCAGAATTAGAATGCAAGTAAGATGGAGGAATAGAAGAAGGGAAAGACGAGAGGAAGGAGTAGTTGCAAGGAGAGTGGAAAGGTTACAAGAGGATGAGAAAAAGGCAGAGTATAAGAAAGAAGTGGAGGAACGATTGGGCAAATATGAATTGGAGCAGATGGGAGACGTGGAAGGTGTGTGTAACATATTTACAGAAGAAATATGTGCAGCATGTGATGTGGTGTGTGGAAGGAAGAGAAGACGGAGGGGGGTGCAAGGAACAGCGTGATTGACTGAAGAGGTGAAACAGGCTGTGGCACAAAAGAAGAAAGCATACAATGAATGGATGAGAAATAGGGGCGTGGAAGAAGTTGAGAGGCGGAAGAGAGAGTTATATGTGGAAAGAAAGAGAGAGGTGAAAAGATTAGTAAGAGAGAGTAAGAAGAGAGTGGATGAGGAATTTGGAAGGAATTTGAGTGTAAAGTGGAGGGACTGTAAGAAAATGTTCTGGAGAGAGGTGAAAAGAGTAAGAGAGGGTGGAAGTGAAGTTAGCAGGGGAGTGAAAGATAAAAATGGTAGATTACTAGTGGAGAAGGGAGAAAAAGTGAGCAGATGGAGAGAACACTTTAAGGAATTGTTGAACGTAGAGGATGGAAGTAATGCGAGTATAAGTGGCTGGGGAATGGCTGGGAGAACGAGGGAGGTGAGAAGACAGGAAGAAATCAGTAGGATAGAAGTTGTGGAAGCAATGAAGAAAGTTAAATCGGGGAAAGCCCCAGGAATTGATGGAGTGTGCGGTGAAATGCTGAAGCATGGGGGAGAGATAGTAGTAGAATGGATGTGGAAGATGTGCAGATTGGCCTGGGAGGAAGGTAGAATCCCGGAGGATTGGAAGTCAGGTATAATTATTCCCTTGTACAAAGGAAAAGGGGAAAAAGAAGTGTGTGGTAATCATAGGGGCATTTGTCTTCTTAGTATAATAGGAAAAGTGTATGGTAGGATACTTACAGACAGAGTTAGAGAAAGAACAGAGAAATTAGTTGGAGAAGAACAGGGAGGCTTTAGGAAGGGAAGAGGTTGTGTAGATCAGATATTCATTCTTAGATCTTTGGTAGAAAAGTTTCTAGAGAAGGGAAAGAAGTTGTATGCGGCTTTCATGGATTTGAAGAAAGCATATGACAGGGTGGATAGACAAGGATTGTGGAAAGTGTTAAGAATATATGGAGTAGATGGGAAGTTGTTGAATGCTGTGAAGAGTATGTACGATGGTGCGAAGGCTGTAGTGCGTGTGGATAGTGAACTCAGTGAATTTTTCTCTTTGAAAGTTGGTTTGAAACAGGGATGTGTCATGTCTCCATGGTTGTTCAATCTGTACATGGATGGGGTAATAAAAGAGGTACAAGGTAGGATACTGGATGTTGGAGTGGCCCTGGTGAGAGAGGATAGTGTTTGGAAACTCCCTGTACTGTTGTTTGCAGATGATACTGTGTTGTTGAGTGAAGAAGAAGGGGAGCTGCAAGGCATGGTGGATGAGTTTGGGAGAGTGTGTAAGAAACGGAATCTAAAGGTGAATGTAGGGAAGAGTAAAATGATGGTCTTTGAGAGAGGTGAAGTTAGTGAACGCACAGCGAGGTTGGATGGTGAGGAATTGGAAAATGTGAGTACGTTTAAGTACTTGGGTAGTGTGATGAGTAAGGATGGAGGTTTGGAGGGTGAAGTGCTTGAAAGGGTACAGCAAGGAAGAAAGGTTGCTGGTTCTTTGAAAGCAGTGATAAGAAACAGGGAAGTGAGCATGGAAGTGAAAAAGTTACTACATGACAGTATTGTGATACCAACTCTAACGTACGGAAGTGAAGCTTTGACATTGTTGGAAGGACACAAGTCATGAGTGAGAGCAGTGGAAATGAGTTATTTAAGAGGAGCCTGTGGAGCCACGTGGAGAGACAGGCTGACGAATGAGGATATAAAGAAGCGTTGTGGTGCTGAAGTGGATGTGATAGGAAGCGTTATGAGGAACACACTGAGGTGGTTTGGCCATGTGGAGAGGATGGAGGGTGAAAGACTGACGAAGAGAGTGTATGTGAGTGAGGTGGAGGGGGGAAGAGGGAGAGGGAGGCCGAGGATGAGATGGAGGGATGGGGTGGAGAGGTATATGAGAGAGGGGGGTGTGAGTTGGGAGCAGGGCAGTGAAATGGCGGGGGACAGGGCGACTTGGAGGCGATTTGTTTGTGGCCACCCCAAACGGAATTGAGTCGTCTGGCAATAGATAGATAGATCATTAAAAATAATTAAGGAATGGAAGCAGACATAATGCTGAAGACTATCATGTTAAATTCAATTCCTAAATATGAAACATGCAAAAATGTTCTTAAATTCACTAATGCACCAACCAGAAGCGAGCAGTTGGATAATCTAACGGTTTCCAGTGTGAGTATACTCGTACTTCTCCCGCACAACCTTATTATATTTCAGTGTTTCCTGTGATTAGGGTGGCATTAAGTATTTGCTGACATTTAGACTCTACTCACTGGCTACAGGAGGTATTACTGCGTGAAAGTTCGCGACACTGATTCAGACCGTGCCAGTCCCGTGACCTACACATACCGATTCTATCCGTGATAAATCGGCACCATAATTAACAAGTACCACCCGAGATACTACATTTTTTTTTTTTTTTTATTGATGGTCAGTGATATATTAGTGGGTAAAGACCGTCTTGCTGAAACTGAAGTACAACATTCGGAAACCACAACACCGGTATATAAAGTACCGTAAGCTAATTTTTAAAATGATTCATTTTCTACATTGCCATATAATTAATGTGTGCCTGTATAACTAGCTATGCTGTTTAGTATATTACAGTTTCCATTATATTCAGGTAATTAGTTGTGCAGTGGGTTACTTCGTCTACTTACGAAAGTACCAGCTTGCACCGACCATAGTTTGTTGTTTCAAACAGAGGTTAGTATGTCGTTTCACTTAACGTTTCTGGCTAATGTTTGGATTAATTAACCTGTCTCCTCCCCCCTTTTTTTTTTCAGCTTAATTCCCTTATAAGGATGGTTACTATAAAAATGTTAATGGATAGGCCTGTGTGATGTGACAAGTCAACCTAGTTTTGGTTGAAAGTCGTCCTCTGGACAGCATGGCGTTAGCTGGGAGGATGATGAAATGATTTGATTTTTATATTAGGTTGATAAGCGACAGAAGATCTATTACAATGCATTTTTTACTGTTTTATACTACTCATTCAAGTGCTGTATAATATGTACTGAAGTAGTAGGAAAATTGAAGTGCTGTATATGTACTGAAGTTGTAGGAAAACACAGATTACTGGATAATCTTAGGATTTCAGAACGTTCAGTCATAGATTAGGCTAGTGGTGATCCTGGTGGGTTGTCTATACACATTAAAGCTGTTGTGCCTACTTCTGTGTGGAAATATGTCATCCTACCGCTGCAGTCTCAAGA
This sequence comes from Coenobita brevimanus, assembly GCF_032717465.1. Taxonomy (NCBI): domain Eukaryota; kingdom Metazoa; phylum Arthropoda; class Malacostraca; order Decapoda; family Coenobitidae; genus Coenobita; species Coenobita brevimanus. The sequence goes on along the minus strand of NC_137047.1, from coordinate 25,535,249 downwards.
AAGTCCACCATCCTAACTATCCAAAGGGATGCACCAGCATCCGTGGCGTCACATTGTTGGACTCCTCCCACTATGATCAGTCAGTGAAAGTTGCTCCATCACTCCCATAAGCTCTGCCCACTCACTGTGTGGGTGGATGGATTCTCAGAGGACCAGGCATATTCTCACGCTACTTGCAGTGTCCAGCCAGAGTAATAAATCAAACGTGGGTAGTAGGATGAAACCCATGAAGGGCTGGCCCTCAATGTTGGGAAAGTGATCCTCTGGAGGATATGACCCTCCAGAGGCGTCTTAGACAACCTAGGGAGCTCAGTACCACTTAGGGTGGGTTCACCCCTAGAGGGTGTAGTAGGAAATGGACATGTCCTGTGTGTGTGTGTGTGTGTGTGTGTGTGTGTGTGTGTGTGTGTGTGTGTGTGTGTGTGTGTGTGTGTGTGTGTGTGTGTGTGTGTGTGTGTGTGTGTGTGTGTGTGTGTGTGTGTTCGCTTGAGCTAATTAGATTGTCGTAGGTATTGGGATATATCTCGTGTAGCTAGCACGTATGTATGTGAATGTTTATGTATGCCATGTACCATACAGAGTTTGTAGGCAGGTATTCTCTAATTTGCTTGCAGTGTCCCTTCATTAACTGATTCTACTGTTACCATCCTGCAACCCCGTGCCAACTACCCCCACCCTGCCTGATTCCCCTTCCCCACCTTACCTCATATCCCCATACCCTCCACTGTGCCTGATATCCCCTCCTCCACCTAATACCCCCCCCCCCCACGCCTAATAACCCCTGCCCCATTGCCCCCGTCCGCCTGACCGATGCCTCCCCCGGGCCTTGTCCGTCGCTGCCTAATGTACTCGCCGGATTTACTGGCATCATAAACACCATCACTGAAATTAGCAGCAAGAGAAAGGATACAGTTCTGAGATGTACTGCTTTATACGTTCTTTGCAGGGAAGTGATTTGTTTGTTTTATGTGTTCCTTGTTTATTAGTGCTTGTTTATTACCCGCGTGCACACACACACACACACACACACACACACACACACACACACACACACACATTATATATATATATATATATATATATATATATATATATATATATATATATACTGTATATGGTAATTTTGCATGTATTCGTAAAGACTACTTCCTACCACACTTTATTAACGCATTATCCCTGAAAGTACGGTTTCTAACCTCGTAAGTCAGGAAAGTTTGCCATCAGCCGAATAATACCAGTATCATTTAGTACGAGCCTGTGGCTGATGGATGAAGAAGGACATTATTTTGTGTAGCCATATGCAGTTTTTTTTAATGTTATTGCTGTCAGATATACTTAGTCATAATAATTATATACTTTGCCTCGAGAAAGCAAAATGCATTTCGGTGATGAAGTATTTTATGTTATTTTTGTATTGAAAACAAAAGTGATCATCACCGCCATCCATCATTTTCAACCTGCTCACTAATACATAGGATTGGAGGGATCCAGAAATGGGAAAAGAAAAGCACAAAAGTAGGAAAACAGTTAGCAGAGCGCCCAGTGAATTAGGTCTCACGTCCATTCACTCATTATTCATGCTTTCAAAATTCTCTTCTGTCTTTTAGGCCAGATGATTCAAATAAAAATTTTCCTCGTAATACATGTAGGACAAACTAACCATCGTTCTGTCCAGCTCCATACATACTTGATTCATCCATTGCTTTCATTCATTTGTTTGAAATCAACTTCCGTATATCGCCTCTTCACAGAATCATTTTTATTCAGTCACACGGCTTTTCACGCCTTCTCCTACGTACCCTCTACGTCTGTTGTTAAACCCTGCCATTTTCATCACTCGTTTATATATACCCAGTCCATACTCTGACTACACAACCAAAGCACGATATTTTTTTCTTCACTATCTGTTCAGCATACATTTTTCATGTTTCACGATTCTCCAAAACCTTATACGTGCAGCCCCCGTAACGCACATGCTTTCCTTTCCACCACCTTTCTGGTGCTCCCACTCAGTTTTAGTATATACTCAATCCATCACAAAGTCCTACACTCATAACCAACGTCAATGGAGGCATTTATAACGCTGGTTAGAGTCCTCCTGCAGTCATTCTCTTCAGGCTATTACCTATCAAGGCCCTCATTGCACTAGCTAATTGCACTGCTTGAGCCATTTAGCTCCCCACTTCTGTTGCAGCTTTACTTTTTTTCTTTTTTTTTTAATAACTGCTCCTGTGGTACTGACACCTCTACGTCATCCTTCCGCTCCTCTTTCACCATCACATCACACGATGAGTCACATTCGCTGTCAACAGCCATATTTTTTACTCTTTTCTGCCTAGTTTTGCTTTCCCACCTCACCGCTTAGACGTTCACATATTAGTCAGTCTATAGTGATGCCACTGCGTTATAGCGTGCAACTCGGCATCATCGACAAGTTAGATATGAAAAATTCCACCCCTCATCTTTCATGATCGGGTGAACTACCGTCTCCGCACCTATTGCTTTGACTTCTCTCATACCTCCATTCTTAGGTTGTATGTATATATTACTAGAATGGGGACATCACACATTCCTCTTCCACATGAGTACTGTTCCTGAACCCCTCACTCGAGAATCCTTATACTTTTTCACATCCATAACTACCGTAAGAAGAATCACAGCAATCAGCAATTTTTCTTCCACACCAAACGTATAACACCTTCCATAGTCCTGCCTATTCTCTGCGTCATTTACCGGTGCTTTTTCCGTATCTATAAATCCCATATACATATCACGTAAACTTCATACTCCTTTTACACAATCCCCTACCATCTGGAGACGACATTGCACATCACTCGCCACGATCATTTTTAGCACTTCGGTGAGCTATACGTGGATAGAATGATAGTCACATCCTACTTTCAACACACTGGTACAACTTTCTTTTTTTCTAGAAGTCCCCCAGATAGTTCCTTGCACTTTCCATTTTTTTTATATAACTTTTATTTACATACCTCATCAGTGCCTGACACCTTCTCCTTCTTCAGCTTTTTCATAACATTCTGCATTTCTGCCATTACATTCTTGGGAACCAGATTACTTTTCCATTGCACCACCCAGCCCAACGCTGTTTACCACCGCTGTGCTATCGCTATCATCATTCAGTTTTCCAGAGTGCCGGTAGGGATTCCATTTTTCTTTCTTTCACTTTTCTCTGTTTGCTTTCATCCATTTTTTTATCTCTTCAGTTTCAAGAAAACGTGGCGATTTGTTATTCTTACCGTGACACACGCACGCACGCAAGCGCACACACACACACACACACACACACACACACACACACACACACACACACACACACACACACAATAATTAGGGTGAAAGTTGAGAATTTAGGGACACATAATTTATATACCTTCACTGAGCCTATCTGTGTAGCTAAGTCGTATTCCATCGCTGAAAACTACAGTATTTTGTTCTTTCCCTCCATCAGCACCATCACATAATTTAGCTCAAAAGCGCAAATAGAAATGGTCTGTTTGTTTATTCCATGCGTCTGAATTATGTTGTACGGTATTTCATGATAAAAAGGATACCGTATATACTGTACGTACCCAGTATAAATGCCATCACAGAACCAAGACTGCAAATATGAAGGCTGGAACTCTGGTAGGGAGGAATTTTTGTGGTTTATATCCTAGTATTTTGCTGAAAAATGTTTAGGTTCTCGCGTTTTTTAATGCTGAATGGCAGTCCAAACCGGAAAGATTGCAAAAAATGTTCCATCCTCGAAAAATCAGAATTATAAAAATCCATTCGTTGTGCTTTAAATGGCAAACTGACAAGCTGACTTACTAATTACATATATTTAATTACTGGTACGCTACCGTATACGACAATTCAGAAAGGAAAATTTCACTCAAAAATAGTTTCGTGCATAATTACTTTTTTATTCACGGTATAAGTGCTGCATTGTTCCTGTTTACTAGTCAATTAACACTTAGAGTCTTTCCCGAGCTTTACAGAATCGCCTGTTTGAAGCAGGAGTAAAATTGTAAAAACGTCATCCTAAGAAGGGTCAGGTTATTACCAATTTACTCATTCAGAGGTAGTCAGAGTAAAAAAAAAAAAATACTAAGGTAATAGGGGGTAACTGTAATGAAAGAGCTAATCGTCATACGTGGGGCCACTGTGTTGAACTTACGGGATATTCGCTCTCTTCAAAGCCCCCTTCTCTCAGCCTGTATCTGCACTTCCCTCACTCTACATTTTCAGTGTGTGTGTGTGTGTGTGTGTGTGTGTGTGTGTGTGTGTGTGTGTGTGTGTGTGTGTGTGTGTGTGTGTGTGTGTGTGTGTGTGTGTGTGTGTGTGTGTGTGTGTGTGTTCATAGCTGTTCCAATTCTCTCTCCCCCTCCCCTCTTGTTCCTCCAATATTGAATCCGTAGCTACTCCATTTACCCCCTTTCACCCCCCCCCACATACACAATCGTTCCTCAACACATCTCATTCGTCTCAAAAACCCGCCACACACACACACACACACACACACACACACACACACACACACACACACACACCTCACGCTTCTCCATACCACATTTTTAAGGCTCCATTCTACTACTCCCTTCACTCTATTGTATCCTTCCCCTCTACACCATCCACCTCCACTTCGTCTTTTCCTTTCCACTACAGTGCTTTCATCACTCCATAATTATCGCCGCTGTCGGTAATCATCAGGGTTTAATTACGGCAACACCCACACTTGAGACAGAGAGAGAGAGAGAGAGAGAGAGAGAGAGAGAGAGAGAGAGAGAGAGAGAATGTTTATTAAGGCCATTTAAATACCTATTCTGATTTTTAATATTCTTTTCTATCGTCTTGTTACCTTCCTTAACTTCTCCAGTAGTAATAAACTACCGTCCATTAACTTGTAATAAGAAGGTCATTTATAGGGGCATTTTTAATATGCTTGTAACAGGTATAGAACAGAAAAATACCTCTTTGTCGACTAAAATACTAACAGTATTATAGGGGAGAAATTTTTATAAACTGTTATGCCAGATCTTGGCGTGTATTAAAGTCGCTGAACGGGACATCATTCGGGTTAGGCCCATCATTATCATACCATCCTCTAGACAACTATGTATCTCACCGTTCATTTCTGTCTCGCCCTCTTCTCTCCTGCCATCCTTTCTTTCCGGCTCTTCAGTCTCCTACATTTCTTATTCTTTCTCCCTCTCCTCTGTTTCCTTGATCCCTCAGCATCTCTCCTCTTCCCTCCCGTCTTTTTGTTTTCTCTCACTCCTCCTTTCACCTCATCTGGTCGTCTCCCCTCTCCTGACCTTTTCCGTTTCATGTCCCCAACCCCCATCTTCCCTCATCTCTGCTTATCACTCCTCACTCTCACTTCTCATTTCCTCTCTGTCATATCTTCAGTCCAAAACTTTTTATTTATTCGTCACCTATACCTCTGCTCACAATTTCCTCTGTTTTCAGTTCTCCTTTCTCATATCACCTGTTAATTCCCCTTTCTTTCCACCTCTCCAACTCTTCCCCTCTTCTCTGCTTATCTCTCCTCACTCCCTCTTTCCTTACCTTCTCGGACTTTTCATAAACCTCTCCTTTCGTCTTCTCTCTTACATCGCTCCCTCCCTCCCTCCCTCCCTTCTCGTAATCTCCCGTCTTTCCTCTTCTTCTCGAATCCTCCTCTCAGCTCATCTTTTCCCATCTCTATCTCCATACTTCCTATCCCCCTCCATTTCACCTCCGTCTTTCTCATTTTGCTTCGCCTTTACTCATCTCTCTTCTTCTCAGCTTATCTACAGAATTATCCTCGCTTCTTTCCCCTTCTCTCATTTCTCCTTCTTTTCACTCAATCTATTTTCTTCTTTCCTTTCTTATATCCTGCTGTCCTCTCTTCTTTCCTCCATTCCTCTCTTCTCTCCTCCATTCCTCTCTTCTCTCATCCTTATCCCTCTCCTCCTCTCATAATCTCATATATTATTACTTCTCTACTCTCTCCCCTCCTTTCCTCTTCCCTCTCACATATATCTCTCTGCTGAGCCCTGGCGTGGTGGCATCGAGCTCAGTAATTTCACGGTGGGGCAGTCTGGGTGTTGTGTGAGGATACCAGCTCCGGCTCAGCCCCTGTTTGGCGTCAAAATACGGCCCCAGAGCTAGACGAGGAGTGATTGTGGCAGGGGGACGATTTAGGGGATTGTGTGAGGGCTGTGGAAGGCTGTTGGTGGGGGTTTGTGGGGTGTGGGAGCGTGTTCGTGAGGTTTAGATTGGTGTGTGTGTGTGTGTGTGTGTGTGTGTGTGTGTGTGTGTGTGTGTGTGTGTGTGTGTGTGTGTGTGTGTGTGTGTGTGTGTGTGTGTGTGTGTGTGTGTGTGTGTGTGTGTGTGTGTGTGTGTTGGGAATGTGGGTACATGTGGGAGGGAACTTGTAAAGGTGAGTGTTGGATAGAGTAACTGGGTAGACTTTGCACACTGGGTTTGTTGGAGATGTGTACCGGTATTTTGGGAAAATTTTTTTTTTTTCGAGAAATTACTGTGATTAACTATATATATTCCGATTATTCCTGTGTGTGTCTGAAACTGTATATATGATGTATTGTAACCTGAACCAGGAAAGGATAATTAATAACATGATTTCGGAGGGAGAGAGAGAGAGAGAGAGAGAGAGAGTTTACTTTAAATACCTTGGAAATGATGGATGAGTTGCAGGAAGGGGAGGGAGTGAGAATGTAGCTTAGGTAATGTAAGACAACCACTCCCAAAGAACTGAAGTATATATCGGTATCTGAATTGTCCTCGACGTATATAAAGCCATTAGAGATACAAGCGAGACGTAAACAGTAAAGAAAGGAAGAAAGGGATAGTAAAAACGTCAAAAAACTGATAAATTAGAGACAAGAAGGAGCTGAGAAGGGGGAGAGTAGGGGTAAAGCCAGGCACAGTAGTATAACAGAACTGAGAAAGACGAAACGCAGAATAAGTGAAATGTTTTTAGAAAGTAAAAATAGAAAAAAAAATATACAATAATAGTACAATGGTATGGGATAGCAGCAGGAGTAAAGGAAGACGGAACAATATTAACGAAGAGAAAGCGATCTACAGGGAACTCACAATGGCTTTGAGTAGGCGATTGTTAGGACTGTGTTCTGAAAATGCTGAAAAGGGTAGAGGCATGATTTCGGAGTTTTGAGAATATTATGAGCGGTAAAACGTGTGTGTGTGTGTGTGTGTGTGTGTGTGTGTGTGTGTGTGTGTGTGTGTGTGTGTAAAATAAGCAGCGCCGTCAGTGTGTCGATGCGTATCAGGAATGTAAGGTGGAGTACAGGTGTGTGGGTGTGTATGTACGTGTTCGTGTGCGTATGTTGAGATGGATATAACGCGTGTAAGTGTTTCCGGCTATTGTATGCCCTGGTAAAGAATGTTACTCGGGTTATTTCCCTCCTTTTTTTTTTTCTTTTCTTCAGACCGCGATCTCTCCCCTTCAACCCTTGCCCTTGGTTTGAGAGAGAGAGAGAGAGAGAGAGAGAGAGAGAGAGAGAGAGAAACTATTAGGATTCGTTATTTTGGGGGGCTGTATTGCAAAATGTAGCGTATGTAGGCTACTTAGCATAAAACACTGCATGAAAATCTCTTGCATATTTTGATGTATGTGTTCAGTAATCCGGCCTAATGATTTAATGTATGCCACTTTAAATGCGCTGGCTTTAGGATTCTCTCTTTTTTTTTTTTTTTTTTTTTGGGGGGAACATGTAGTTTGAAAAAACAGTTAACGGAATATATTCTGTTGCTTAAATGTATAGTTCGATGCTAAATCATGGTCATCCACATGTAAATTCTGCATCAAAAAAGTTGCATTCGTGTGGTTTGGTAGTAAACATGCTTCACAATTCGTCTGTCTCTAGTTCAGCAGCTCTGACTCGTCACAGGAGCTGAGAAATTCCATTACGGTCGTTAACATCATATCCTGTACGCCGCCCTCTGGCTTCTAACAGTGTCTCTACTTCCCCCGTACTTCAAGGAGAGACAGAAAAGTAGATTAATTACACACCTAATGTCTCTTCCTCCACCCTCCCCTTTAGGCCTAGTTTTTTTTTTCTTAGTATGCAATGAATATGTAGGTGGTTTATTCGTTGAAATTCATTGCCTAGCTTCTGTTCTTCTGTACCTGATGTTCCTTTATATATTAAAATTATATATATATACATATGTATATATTATATAATATATACAGTATATATATGCAGAGAGCTCACTTCACCGTGAAGATACGGTATGTATGCAAAATAACCACACGAGAAATGAAAGGAGCGACAGTGAGTACTTTCGCATATTACATCTTCGGACTCTCTGTCTGAAGATGTAATATACGAAAGTACTGACTGTCGCTCCTTTCATTTCTCCTGTGGTTATTTTGCATATATATATATATATATATATATATATATATTGCATATATATATATATATATATATATATATATATTGCATATATATATATATATATATATATATATATATATATATATATATATATATATATATATATATATATATATATATATATAGAGATATCTGAAATTGTAATATTTTGAGAGAAGTCATAGTATCTTAAAATTTTCACTGTAAGCTTGTTATGAACACCATGAATGGTCATCAATAATTCAGCTTATCTATACTCTGTGCCATGGCTGACAATACAGTTCTGAATTTTGAATTAAGACCAAATATTATTAAAAACTGTTATACTTCAGGTATTACGAACACATTAATGGTTTATAAACCTTCAGACAAAACAGCATCCTTACATGAACGTACAGTCAGGTATATGAATAAAGTGCAAAATATCTAAACTTCATAAACTAAACAACCTTGCACTCAGACTACCCAAGACACTCTCACACTTACGTCTAACTTATAAACCAAATACATTTTTGCTTAGGAAACAGTCAGACCAGTGTAACACACACACACACACACACACACACACAAATGGTACCACGGGGGGCGTGCCCAGATCGTGATAAGGTAGACATGGCAAGAATTACGGTATCTCCTGCAGTCAGATGACTTTATTTCTTGGCTGTCATCATATACTGATTCAGTTTACGAGAGAGCTCTTGTAATGAAGAGACAAAGGTAGGTTGTATCTGACCTCTCCAGCTCGAAAAGTCTCCCCCTCCCCTCTTTTGAAACAAAAAAATCGTCGGGAAGTTGCGCAAATAAATCTAACCCTGATGAAGCCTGGATCTACCCCTCCAACCCGAAAGCCTCTCCAAATCTGAATTAAACTGTCTGGATGTAGCGAGAATAAACTTAACAAATTACGTCGTCTATGGAGGTGAAGGCCCCCGCCGCCAACACATGACAAAGCAACAGACCTCGACTGAGTTCATGAGCCAGATATTTCCACCTGTTGTCTCCAGTGTCTGCCAGCGAGCTTTGAGGCGGGAAACTTAAATTAACTGGGTCATGGGAAACCGAGAGAAGGACGCATCATCGTTATTTATGGTGTCTCTGCCTTCACCTCCTACTCTGTCCATCATCGTTACCAATGTCTTCCTCTTTTCTCTTTTTCTTAATATTCGTCGTATTTGCTCATTTTTCTCTCCCTCATAAATGTTCTTTGTTTACGTCCTAATTTTAAGATTTTTTTTACTGTTCATTTTCCTGTCCTCACCTTCACTGTATATATTTTACGTTAGTCCACGTTCTCAATTTTCCATACTGCTTTCGTCTGCTGGTTCCTTTCTTCATCTGCTGTTAATTTTTCATCGAGTTTATTGTCTATTTTCCAATCTACTTTTTAGACGCACCTACAATTTTCCAATTTATACAAGTTTTTTATCACATTTCACTTTACTGTTCACTTTCTCTTCCTTTCACTGACTATCCTAATCAGCTTCAGTTTTCCTACCCATCATCTGTATTATTTTTTCTATTCATTTTCATCTTTATAACCATTTCTTTTCCGTTTTCCCCGTTTCCCATCTTGCACTTATCATCCTTCTCCTCGTTCCATTCCTGTTTTCTTGTAATTCCCTTCATACACTCATCTCTGCGTTTCTGTATTTTTCACAGTTCCCCCTCTGATAATCATCCTGCATAGTTTCTGTTAATTGCACCACTCATCTAATCACCATTGTTCATTTCCTTATACTCATTTACCTATAATTCCCCTCCTTTGTCTCTCTCTCTCTCTCTCTCTCTCTCTCTCTCTCCCCTTCACTCATTACTATAATTTTGAGTCGTCGTATCTACATGTATTTTCTCTAATAATCTATCACAAATGTCTCATGTTACTTCCTCACTACTGTTATTATTTCCTTTATGTCCTCGAACGAGTGTATTCGGCTAAGGATAAACTTTTCGAAATGGGCAGCTTTCATACATACAGTACAACTAGCCATTCACCAACCCTTCACAGCCAAAGCGCTCCCGTAAGCTGAATCGAATCGTCTGGTAGTTGCACGAATAAGAAACGAAAATACCATTATAACTAACTCCTTCGCTATGATACCTTATTAGTATAGCATAGTCTGGCATCGTCCAAAAGATTCTATTTAACTCAGCAAAGACCTCGAAAAAAATATCCAAGTTAGCTCGAAAAAATATCTAAGCAGAATTATATTGCTTAGCTGTAGCAAGACTCAAACCTGGTAACGCGACGGCTCTGTTTTCACACAAGTTTACCCTGCTTCCTTATCAGGCTCCATTTTCTTTACTCACTCTTACCCTGCGCCCTCTCCCTGTCAATCCCTCCCCTGTTCCCTCTCCTCCTCTCTCGCCGATACCCCCTCCCCCATCCCCTTCCATCCTCTCCCTTCACCTCACCTCTCATTTTTTCTTCTTCCCTTTCACCTCCCCATTCCCCATCCTCCCTTCGTCCCACCAAGTCCACTGCCCCGGAAAGTAATGTTAAGTTTAAATTTTTAAGATGCCACTGGCAGGAGGAGGGAGACGGTGTTGATCTTGAAGTGCTGGTAACTTTGGAACCGTATCGCCTCTTTCAGATCATGTTAGTCGTGCTCGTGCCAGACTATTACTATTATTATTATTACTGAGAGATCCAGCAGACGAAAGGGATTACATAGCCCCAACTAACACCTTCAGAATGGTATTGTCTTACATTCGCTGGACATCAACGGATCTACAGTCGTTCTATTTTATGAAGGCAGTTTGGGTGGGACGCTCTGGGACTTCACACTGTTAGCTCTGTTGTCACATCGCCGCCGATACACGTGTAATTATTTGTGTTCACCTCTCTCTCTCTCTCTCTCTCTCTCTCTCTCTCTCTCTCTCTCTCTCTCCTATTTTAAGCTAGTAACTACTTATAAATGAATTTTAAACACTCTGTATAGATGTAATTCAATAAAAAAGCTGTAGTATAGTATACATCTCATAAGACTCGTCAGCGTTGCCTTTCAGACGTTGTCAGGTGGTGACACGAGGGACAGCCCTGCGTGAGTGGGTCATACTCGGTCAGTCTCCCGCCATGGAAGCTATTTAAAAAAAAAAAAAAAAAAAAACGCACCTATAGACTTTTACCTCAGGGGTGGTGTGGAAAAAAAGTCGAAAACAAGAGAAAAAATTAAGAAAATACAATTAGTAGTAGTTAATATATAATATGAGAGAGAGAGAGAGAGAGAGAGCACGTGTGTGGCGACGATGTGGCAACAGAGCTAACAGAGTGAGGTCCCAGAGGGCCCGACCCAAACTGCCTTGATAAAATAGAACGACTGTAGGAAAGTGGCCCAGGCAGCTTGCTAACTGGTGCTTTATGCTGGTCTGACACATCAAATATATTTACTGATTAAGGTTTACCAGTCTTCATCTGCCTTGGACTTCAGCAACGATCAAAACACAAGTGAACAGCCACTGCATTTGCTGGGTTCACTGAGAATTACTTGTTTGTATCTAAGTGCAATGGCAGAAAACTTTTAATCTTTTTACAAATGACGAACGATGAACCCAGCGCATGACATCGATCACTAATGCACATGCTTTGTTGAACGGTGGCAACTTTTCACAACTGCTTATGCCTGTGTCCTCCTTTATAGCTTTCACAAGATTTGATTTTGTCCATGCTCGCACTATGCCATCCTCATTACATATGGATGGAGGGTAAATACAAGTAAAGGTATGGCAAATTACCTAAAAATTATCATAAATGAATTCCTTATCCCTGAAAAAAAAAGAAGAAGAAAACTTTTATGACGAAATTTGTGTAAAGTATAGCCAACTTATGAACATTTATAAATATGGCAGCCGTCTTGGACGCCATCTTGGATTTCAAGCTTACAATAGTTGATTTTACAAGTAAAGGTATGTCAAAGTACTTTGAAATTATCAAAAATTAATTCCTTGTCCCTAAAAACCCTAGAAAACCTGTATTACACTTAAAATTACCGGTACTGCAACTTATGACCAACTTACGGTATGAACATTTACGGATATGGCAGTAATCTTGGATGCCATCTTGGATTCCCAACTTACAGTAGTTGGTTTCCAAGATTGTGCACCTGGATATTGTTCCTGGTGATCTAAGAATTAAAATGATATGCCACAATCTTTTATAACAATCCATGACTGCTGAGCCCTAATTGTCCCCTGGGTATTACACACACACACACACACACACACACACACACACACACACACACACACACACACACACATACACACACACACACACACACACACACACACACACACACACACACACACACACACACACACAAAAGACGACAAATACACAAACAGAGGAGGAAGGATGAAACAACAGAGTGGGAGGGGAGGGAAGAGGGAAGCAAAAGAGGGAGAGGGAAAATGGCACTAAGGAGAAAAGCAGAGCTGACAGAAGGAAAATGGCACTAGGGAGAAAAGCAAAACTGACAGAAGGATGAGAAAGGGAAAAGCGAGGAGAGAATAATGTTTCATATGGAAGATTCTTGAGGAATATATCATTGGTACTAGGGAGCGACACAGGATGAAAAGGAACACAGGATGGAAGAGCTGAAGGAGGGAGAATTGAATAAATATTAAGAAAAAAAAATGGAGGGAAGGCGAGATCAAACGTACACCAAGAGGACAGGAGTGAGGGGATGGAAGGATGGGAAGAAAGGAATAAACAATTGTGTTGTACTAAGGAGGGGTACACGATGGAAGCAGAGGAAAGAAAAATGGAAAGAAGTGAGGATCGGAAAATGGGGAAAATGTGAGACGGAAAGGACAGGAGAAGGAAAGAAATGAGGAAGAAAGGATGACAAAAAGGGAGCCATATGAAAAAGGTCAGAAAAACAGTACCGGTAACAAAGTATGGCATATTGGAAGAAGGACACAAAAGACAATAACTTAGAGAAGTATTCGTATGGAAGTATTATAAAAAAAAAAAAAGAGAGAGAGAGAGAGAGAGGACAGCAAAATGTACGCGATGGAGAAACGGGACGATTTAAGCTAGTGGTCGAATTGAGAAAGTGTTCGAGGACAAGAATACCAAATCGAGGTGGAAATACCTGAAATATGGAAAAATGACGAAAACAAAAGAATAAAAACCACGAAAAGAAGATGGAAGAAAGGACAGCTGAGGAACTGACTGATGCGAAAGAGACGCTGGAATGAAACGATGAGAGACAAGAAACAAGAAGGAAAATGGAAGATGAAAGTAGGAAAAGAACACCGAGAATAAACAAAGAAAACAAGAGCCGTAATAGCAAACAATGTAGGTCGCCCACAAAAATTATCACTTCATCATCACTTACCGCCTTGTCCTTGTAACAGGAGTATGTGTTACTGGGGGCATTTTCAACAGCTGATATGGGCGGGAACTCTTAAATTTAGACCTATGGGTTTCGCGAGTGTATGGCGGTTGGTGAAGTGTGGTACGATAAACTAAACACAGTACCTCCCCTGCAAAACCCCATGTACAGCAAGATCATTTCGTCATGATCTTTCCATGATGTTTTCGGTGGTTATGTGGGTGAAAACAAAACCTACTCAACCTTTAGTGGCGGATGTAATTATTAGTCCCAGGTTTTGTCCCACAAGTGCAATTCTCTACCTCCTGTGGCGAGATTTTCCGTATTTGTGCCCACCGTGAGTCACTACCGCCTTCAGGAAATAACAAAGAGAATCACAGAAGTTCCGGTGTAAGTGCCTCAACGCAAGGGAAGAAACAATGCCAAAGGTGGCAGTTGCATTATGTATGGAACAACCTAACTCATTCTCGTGTTCCTGGAAATGACTTTTTACGACTCTATAATATGGCTTCGGCTCTCCTATCATTCTTTATGGACATCAGTGCTGCCTACTTATTCCCTAATACTACTGACTGCACAATATTCTTGTACAGTATTATCTTACTTCAAAAGTGGAGCACATTCCTTCCATTTCCCCCTTCTCTGATATCTCCCTTTTAGTTTATTTCAATGTTCACCATCAACTACGGCTTTCGTCTCCATTAACTGATCCACCTAGTGAAGACTACATCTTTTGTATCTTTAATGACCCTGAGTAACTTGCACAACATCCTGACCTCTCTGTCAGTTTATTATCCATTGGGTTCCTCGAACCACAGTATTATCTTAGTAACCTATCCTATCGCTCCAGTAGTGGCTGTGAAGCCTCCCTAAAAGTGGCACCTGCTGTATTAGGGCGCTACGAATTGGAAAGGCCTCGGGCAGTTCCTCTGATACTCCCTGGAATGATTCTTCTTTCCATGGCCGAGAGCAATTCAAGTGTGCAATGAGCATTACAGAAGTTATTCTCTTCAAAATGGAAGAATAGTCATTGTTCTTACCAAGTGACGCATGCAATAAAGGTTTGAATTTTTTTATTTCGGACTATTCTAATGCTGTCCACAACAAGGACGTGGCTTTCAAATGATACCGGTGCCGAGTATCCATGAATCTTATTTCTGCCCAAAATCGCAACAAATCTGTTCTTTGTCGTGTTAAAATAATTCATTCAGTCCAGATGCTTTAAAATCTTCAACTCAAATTCTTTTTGCTCCATCCGGTACCTCGTTAAAAAAAAAAAAAAAAAACTTCTGCTTGCTCTTCCTCTCTAATGGCTCTGTAGCCGTTTTTCTCCAAAAACTTTCTCCATTAATTCCATTTTGGACTATTCCAATGCTATCCCTCCATCTCCTCCAGCCTCTGACTTCCCCGTACATGTCATTAAGATTCCTTCAAAAGACGCGCTTTCTTCCATCACTGGCTTCAATGGTATTAAGCCACATGGTCTAGACAGAGACTATATATTGTTCTTCTCAAGGTATGTGCTTCACTGCTGACACCCTGCCTAAACCAACTAGGCTACTTCAACATAAACTTGCACCTTTCCTTTTTTGCTGTATGTTTACCTTCATTCAGCTTGTCCTGAAGAAGTGAGGCCATTTCCAGCCCTCAAACTATTGTCCAACCGTTTTAAAGTCATTTGAACTACCCTTAACAGGAAGACTCTGACGCACTTTAACTCTCAAACTATGGCCCTAGCCACTCAGATGCTGATGACTCAAGCCTTCATATTTCCACCCACTTTTCACATCGTCTATCACAGAAAATACTTCAGCAATTAGGGACGAGGCTATGGTACATCTGGCTTCTGACCTGGCTATTATTTCTGACCGTAATTAAAAAAAAAAAATGCTGTTTTTAATACATCAGAATCTCACTTCCTTCACCATTCGACTCGCCAAAATCTTCCAAAGAAGTATCCTTGAACATACAACAATATACAGCTCTGTCCATCATCATTCAATACCCTTGAGGTTTCTTTCTCTCAGGACCTATCATGGATAAATTAACAAAATTTTCTTCCAAGAAATTAGGTGTGCTGACCCAGGTCCATGGTTCCCCCTGTGCAGCTGCTGACTTTGTACAGGGATTTAATTCGCCCCTGTGTGGAATACAACTCACATGCGTAGGGTTTCCCCACATATAACTCTTCTAAAGAGGGTGGAGTCAAAGACTTTTTGTTTTATCAACTCTCCTCTTACCGACTCCTCATGGGAAACTCAACAAACTGGAGGGGCTTCATTTTCTTCGCCACACTTCTGTGTCTTATATCCACTGTTTCAATGGCCACTATTCTTTTTAATTATCTACTTGCATCCCTCTGCAATTACGGTGGGAACATAATACCGGTCTGGCAGCGCAATCTCACGCCTTGGGGCATCTCTTATGGAAAGATTAACCAATACTTTCGGCCATGAATGTGACAACAGGTCAACTCATGAACTGTCTTCCTCTACCTTTAAATTTTTCTATGACTCTCAATCTTTTAAACACAGTGTGCTCAGACATCTCGAAATGAAATAAACTTAGATTCTTGAGTCTGGCTTTCATTAATTATTCTGGGAGAACATTTTCTTTTCCGACTTCAAGTTCTTAGTCCTTTTTTCATTGTATTAAAAAAGAAAAAAAGTACAACTGACGTCCTACCGAGGGTCATCCACCCAACCTCACCGCATTATTACGAATCAGTGACGAGAGACCACATCAATCCCTCCCCCCTCCCACGTCATTAACACCTTCAATTAGATGACGAACTGCTTCTACTCATGGGAAACTCGATAAACTGGAGGGGCTAGACAGAGTTCATTACTTCCTTCATTACCAAATCTCCTCCTGGAGTTTAACACAAATGCCTGGTTACAGTCAAATCAAAATATGTTATCGGACGGAAGGGGACAGACTTGCGAAGTGAACTGTTCTAAATGAACCGCCCACTGACCTACAGCTACCTGCACTCTAAACCACGGCAAGACGACAACCACAAGAACAACGTACAGGCTTAAGGAGGAGAGACAAAAACAAAACAGCGCGACAAGACATGCAACAACTTTCCAATTACGATACTATTATTAAAAAATTAAGTGCTCGTTCTAATCAAAGATAACAACTAGATTCAGTCCCTGGACAACAAAAAAGCATTAG